>NC_091146.1:595000-895000 GCF_041381155.1 Argopecten irradians | reverse complement strand
GAAACAAAGGCACACACACACAAAACCTCAGGATATTGTAAGGAAGTGACTAGAAAATGAATGAAACAAAGGCACACACACAGAACCTCAGGATATTGTAAGGAAGTGACTAGAAAATGAATGAAAACAAAAGGGCACACACACAGAACCTCAGGATATTGTAAGGAAGTGACTAGAAAATGAATGAAACAAAGGCACACACACAGAACCTCAGGATATTGTAAGGAAGTGACTAGAAAATGAATGAAAACAAAGGCACACACACAGAACCTCAGGATATTGTAAGGAAGTGACTAGAAAATGAATGAAACAAAGGCACACACACAGAACCTCAGGATATTGTAAGGAAGTGACTAGAAAATGAATGAAACAAAGGCACACACACAGAACCTCAGGATATTGTAAGGAAGTGACTAGTAAATGAATGAAACAAAGGCACACACACAAAACCTCAGGATATTGTAAGGAAGTGACTAGAAAATGAATGAAACAAAGGCACACACACAGAACCTCAGGATATTGTAAGGAAGTGACTAGAAAATGAATGTAACAAAACAAAGGCACACACACAGAACCTCAGGATATTGTAAGGAAGTGACTAGAAAAATGTAACAAAGGCACACACACAGAACCTCAGGATATTGTAAGGAAGTGACTAGAAAATGAATGAAACAAAGGCACACACACAGAACCTCAGGATATTGTAAGGAAGTGACTAGAAAATGAATGAAACAAAGGCAAGGCACACACACAGAACCTCAGGATATTGTAAGGAAGTGACTAGAAAATGAATGAAACAAAGGCACACACACAGAACCTCAGGATATTGTAAGGAAGTGACTAGAAAATAAATGTAACAAAACAAAGGCACACACACAAAACCTCAGGATATTGTAAGGAAGTGACTAGAAAATGAATGAAACAAAGGCACACACACACAAGAACCTCAGGATATTGTAAGGAAGTGACTAGAAAATGAATGAAACAAAGGCACACACACAGAACCTCAGGATATTGTAAGGAAGTGACTAGAAAATGAATGAAACAAAGGCACACACACAGAACCTCAGGATATTGTAAGGAAGTGACTAGAAAATAAATGAAACAAAGGCACACACACAGAACCTCAGGATATTGTAAGGAAGTGACTAGAAAATGAATGAAACAAAACAAAGGCACACACACAGAACCTCAGGATATTGTAAGGAAGTGACTAGAAAATGAATGAAACAAAGGCACACACACAGAACCTCAGGATATTGTAAGGAAGTGACTAGAAAATAAATGAAACAAAGGCACACACACAAAACCTCAGGATATTGTAAGGAAGTGACTAGAAAATGAATGAAACAAAGGCACACACACAAAACCTCAGGATATTGTAAGGAAGTGACTAGAAAATGAATGAAACAAAGGCACACACACAGAACCTCAGGATATTGTAAGGAAGTGACTAGAAAATAAATGAAACAAAGGCACACACACAGAACCTCAGGATATTGTAAGGAAGTGACTAGAAAATAAATGAAACAAAGGCACACACACAAAACCTCAGGATATTGTAAGGAAGTGACTAGAAAATAAATGTAACAAAAAACAAAGGCACACACACACAAAACCTCAGGATATTGTAAGGAAGTGACTAGAAAATGAATGAAACAAAGGCAACACACACACACAGAGAACCTCAGGATATTGTAAGGAAGTGACTAGAAAATGAAAACAAAACAAAGGCACACACACAGAACCTCAGGATATTGTAAGGAAGTGACTAGAAAATGAATGAAACAAAGGCACACACACAGAACCTCAGGATATTGTAAGGAAGTGACTAGAAAATGAAAAACAAAACAAAGGCACACACACAGAACCTCAGGATATTGTAAGGAAGTGACTAGAAAATGAATGAAACAAAGGCACACACACAGAACCTCAGGATATTGTAAGGAAGTGACTAGAAAAATGAATGAAACAAAGGCACACACACACAAACCTCAGGATATTGTAAGGAAGTGACTAGTAAAATGAATGAAACAAAGGCACACACACAGAACCTCAGGATATTGTAAGGAAGTGACTAGAAAATGAATGAAACAAAGGCACACACACAGAACCTCAGGATATTGTAAGGAAGTGACTAGAAAATGAATGAAACAAAGGCACACACACAGAACCTCAGGATATTGTAAGGAAGTGACTAGTAAATGAATGAAACAAAGGCACACACACAGAACCTCAGGATATTGTAAGGAAGTGACTAGTAAATGAAACAAAACAAAGGCACACACACAAAACCTCAGGATATTGTAAGGAAGTGACTAGTAAATGAATGAAACAAAGGCACACACACAGAACCTCAGGATATTGTAAGGAAGTGACTAGAAAATAAATGAAACAAAGGCACACACACAGAACCTCAGGATATTGTAAGGAAGTGACTAGAAAATGAATGAAACAAAGGCACACACACAGAACCTCAGGATATTGTAAGGAAGTGACTAGTAAATGAATGAAACAAAACAAAGGCACACACACAGAACCTCAGGATATTGTAAGGAAGTGACTAGAAAATGAATGAAACAAAGGCACACACACAGAACCTCAGGATATTGTAAAGGAAGTGACTAGAAAATGAATGAAACAAAAAAAAGGCACACACACACAGAAATCCTCAGGATATTGTAAGGAAGTGACTAGAAAATGAATGAAACAAAGGCACACACACAGAACCTCAGGATATTGTAAGGAAGTGACTAGAAAATGAATGAAACAAAGGCACACACACAGAACCTCAGGATATTGTAAGGAAGTGACTAGTAAATGAAACAAAACAAAGGCACACACACAGAACCTCAGGATATTGTAAGGAAGTGACTAGAAAATGAATGAAACAAAGGCACACACACAGAACCTCAGGATATTGTAAGGAAGTGACTAGTAAATGAATGAAAACAAAGGCACACACACAGAACCTCAGGATATTGTAAGGAAGTGACTAGAAAATGAATGAAAAACAAAGGCACACACACAAAACCTCAGGATATTGTAAGGAAGTGACTAGTAAATGAATGAAACAAAGGCACACACACAGAACCTCAGGATATTGTAAGGAAGTGACTAGAAAATGAATGAAACAAAGGCACACACACAGAACCTCAGGATATTGTAAGGAAGTGACTAGAAAATGAATGAAACAAAGGCACACACACACAGAACCTCAGGATATTGTAAGGAAGTGACTAGTAAATGCATAAAATTAATCCGGAATTGTAAACAAAGGCACACACACAGAACCTTAGGATATTGTAAGGAAGTGACTAGAAAATGAAATGAAACAAAGGCTCACACACAGAACCTCAGGATATTGTAAGGAAGTGACTAGAAAATGAATGAAACAAAGGCACACACACAGAACCTCAGGATATTGTAAGGAAGTGACTAGAAAATGAATGAAACAAAGGCACACACACAGAACCTCAGGATATTGTAAGGAAGTGACTATGTAAAATGGAATGAAACAAAGGCACACACACAGAACCTCAGGATATTGTAAGGAAGTGACTTGGTGACTAGAAAATGAATGAATGAAACAAAGGCACACACACAGATCCTCAGGATATTGTAAGGAAGTGACTAGTAAATGAATGAAACAAAGGCACACACACAGAACCTCAGGATATTGTAAGGAAGTGACTAGTAAATGAATGAAACAAAACAAAGGCACACACACAGAAACCTCAGGATATTGTAAAGGAAGTGACTAGTAAATGAATGAAACAAAGGCACACACACACAGAACCTCAGGATATTGTAAGGAAGTGACTAGTTAAATGAATGAAACAAAGGCACACACACAGAAACCTCAGGATATTTGTAAGGAAGTGACTAGAAAATGAAATCGAAACAAAGGCACACACACAGAACCTCAGGATATTGGTAAGGAAGTGACTAGAAAATGAATGAAACAAAGGCACACACACAGAACCTCAGGATATTGTAAGGAAAGTGACTAGAAAATGAATGAAAAACAAAGGCACAACACACAGAACCTCAGGATATTGTAAGGAAGTGACTAGAAAATGAATGAAACAAAGGGCAAAGGCACACAACAGAAAACCTCAGGATATTGTAAGGAAGTGACTAGAAAATGAATGAAACAAAGGCACACACACACAGAACCTCAGGATATTGTAAGGAAGTGGACTAGAAAATGAAATGAAACAAAACAAAACGGCACACACACACAGAACCTCAGGATTATTGTAAGGAAGTGAGTAGTAAATGAATGAACACAAAGGCACACACACAAAACCTCAGGATATTGTAAGGAATGTGACTAGTAAATGAAATGTAACAAAGGCCACACACAACAGAACCCTCAGGCATATTGTAAGGAAGGTGACTAGAAAATGAATGTAACAAAGGCACACACACAGAACCTCAGGATATTGTAAGGAAGAGTGGACTAGTAAATGGAATGTAACAAAGGCAACAACCACACACAAACCTCAGGATATTGTAAAGGAAGTGACTAGAAAAATGAAGGCTATAGAAAACAAAGGCAAACACACAAAAACCATCAGGATATTGTAAGGAAAGTGACTAGAAAATGAATGTAAATATATACGCTTATCAGGACATTAGATAGTGTCAGGACATATGTTAACTATCTACTCTGACATCAGAGCATACATAGGGTTTAATGTTAACTCTATAGCATCAGGGCATACATAGTGTGTAATGTTAAATATACGAATCAGGGCGTACAAGTGTGTAATGTTAGATATAACGACACTCAAAACTTATCAATAGGCCTTACAGTTCAATCTACGAAGTAATGTTAAGTGTCATCTAAGACATCAGGGCATACATAGGTGTGTAATGTTAAATATACGACATCAGGGCATACATAGTGTTGTAATGTTAAAATATACGACATCAGGGACATACATAGTGTGTAAATGTTCAATATACGACATCAGGGACATTTGTACATAGTGTCCCTAATGTTAAATATAATTACGACATCAGGGCATACATAGTGTCTAATGTTAAAGTATACGACATCAGGGCATACATAGGTGTGGTAATGTTAAATCTACGACATCAGGGCCAATACAATTGTGTCTAATGTTAAATATACGACATCAGGCGTACATAGTGTACAAATGTTAAAATATACGACATCAGGGCATACATAGTGTGTAATGTTTAAATATACGACATCAGGGGCATACATAGTGTGTAATGTTAAATATACGACATCAGGGCATACATAGTGTGTAATGTTAAATATACGACATCAGGGCATACATAGTGGTGTAATGTTAAATTATACGACATCAGGGCATACATAGTGTGTAATGTTAAATATACGACATCAGGGGCATACATAGAGTGTGTAATGTTAAATATACGACATCAGGGCATACATATAGTGTACTAATTTAAATATACGACATCAGGGCATACATAGTGTGTAATGTTAAACTATAATACATCAGGGCATACATAGTGTGTAATGTGTTAAATATTACGACATCAGGGCATACATAGTGTGTAATGTTTAAATATACGACATCAGGGTTTAATTTAACCATACATAGTGTGTAATGTTTAAATATACGACATCAGGGCATACATAGTGTGTAATGTTAAATATACGTCATCAGGGCATACTAAATGTCTTACGACAGTAGGGCATATACGACACATGTTAGATATACATAGTCTAATGTTAAATGTTAGATATGACATCAGGCATACATAGTGTCCTAATGTTAAATATACGACATCAGGGCATACAGACAATCTACGTGTCTAATGTTTATGTAAATATACGACATCAGGGCCCTGCATACATAGTGGCTGTGTTATAGATTACGTCATCAGGGCATACATAGTGGTCTAATGTTAAATATACGACATCAGGGCATACATATGTGTGTAATGTTAAATATGACGACATCAGGGACATACATAGTGTGTAATGTTTATTATAACGACATCAGGGAGTACATACATCTAGTGTAAATATAAGACATGTTAATGTGTAGTCGACATCAGGGCATACATAGTGTGTAATGTTAAATCTATGACATCAGGTTACCCTCAGACATAGTGTCTAATGTTAAATATACGAACATCAGGGTCCTACATAGTGTAGTAATGTTAAGATAAAAGACCTTACGACATCAGGGGTCCATACATAGTGTTAATGTTAAATATACGACATCAGGGCATACATAGTGTCTAAATATAAATATAGACATACAGGTGTGCATACACACTTATACATAGTGTCTAATGTTAAATATACGACATCAGGGCATACATAGTGTCTAAATGTTAAATATACGACATCAGGGCATACATAGTGTCTAATGTTAAATATACGACATCAGGGACATACATAGTAATGTCTACGAGTACATCAGTACACAGTGTCTAATATACGACATCAGGGGCATACATAGTGTCCTAATGTTAAATATTACTGACCATCAGGGCATACATAGTGTCTAATGGTTAAATCTATATGGGTCATAAGGCATACATAGTGTGTATGTTTAAATATACGACATCAGGGCATACATAGTGTCTAATGTTAAATATACGACATCAGGGCATACATAGTGTGTAATGTTTAATATACGTCTTTCAGGGCATACATAGTGCTAATGTTTTAATATCTAGTGGGCTTCATAGGGTGTTTCGGGTATATGTTATAATCTACAATATGTAATGTTTAATGAAACATCAAGAGGCATACATAAGTGTGTAACTGTTGTAGATTATACGACATCATCATACATAGTGTGTAATGTTAAATCGTAACTGGTACATCAAGTTGGTGTACATAGTTGTAGATCGTAATGTTAAATCTACGACATCAGGGCATACATAGTGTCTAATGTTAAATATACGACATCAATGGCACTATACATAGTGTCTAATGTTAAATATACGGGACATCAGGGCATACATACTAGTGTCTAATGTTAAATCTACGTCATCAGGGCATACATAGTGTGTACTGTTAAATATACGACATCAGGGCATACATATAGTGCATACATAATGTTTAATTGTTAAATATACGACATCAGGGCATACATAGTGTGTAATGTTAAATATATGACATCAGGCATACATAGTGTGTAATGTTAAATATTCGACATCATCAGGGCAATACATAGTGTGTCCTAAATGTTAATACTATACGACACATCAGGGCATACATAGTGTGTAATGTTAAATATACAGACATCAGGGCATACATAGTGTGTTAATGTTAGATATACGACATCAGGGCATACATAGTGTGTAATGTTAATTATACGCACATCAGGCATACAATAGTGTCTAATGTTAAATAACGACATCAGGGCATACATAGTGTCTTATTTAAATATACGACATCGCAGTGTCTACATTAGGTGTAATGTTAAATCTATGACATCAGGGCATACATAGTGTCTAATGTCTAAATATATAGCATCAGGGCATACATAGTGTGTAATGTTAAATATACGACATCAGGGCGTACATAGTGTGTAATGTTAAATATACGACATCAGGGCATACATAGTGTCTAATGTTAAATATACGACATCAGGGCATACATAGTGTGTAATGTTAAATATACGACATCAGGGCATACATAGTGTCTAATGTTAAATATACGACATCAGGGCATACATAGTGTCTAATGTTAAATATACGACATCAGGGCATACATAGTGTCTAATGTTAAATATACGACATCAGGGCATACATAGTGTGTAATGTTTAATATACGACATCAGGGCATACATAGTGTGTAATGTTAAATATACGACATCAGGGCATACATAGTGTCTAATGTTAAATATACGACATCAGGGCATACATAGTGTGTAATGTTAAATATACGACATCAGGGCATACATAGTGTCTAATGTTAAATATACGACATCAGGGCATACATAGTGTCTAATGTTAAATATACGACATCAGGGCATACATAGTGTGTAATGTTAAATATACGACATCAGGGCATACATAGTGTGTAATGTTAAATATACGACATCAGGGCATACATAGTGCTAGTGTCTAATGTTAGATAATACTCATCAGGGCAACATACATAGTAGTGTCTAATGTTAAACGATATACAGACATCAGGGCATTAAGCACATACATAGTGTCTAATGTTAAATCTACGACATCAGGGCATACATAGTGTGTAATGTTTTAATATACGACATCAGGGCTTTACATATGTGTAATGTTAAATATACACATCAGGGCAATACATAGTGTCCTAATGTTAAATATACGACATCAGGGCATACATAGTGTGTAATGTTAAATATACGACATCAGGGCATACATAGTGTGTAATAATTTAAATATACGACATCAGGCATACATAGTGTCTAATGTTTAAATATATAACGACATCAGGCATACACATAGTGTCTAATGTTAGATATATACGTCTCATCAGGGCATACATAGTGTGTAATGTTAAAATATACGACATCAGGGCATACATAGTGTCTAATGTTAAATATACGACATCAGGGCATACATAGTGTCTAATGTTAAATATACGACATCAGGGCATACATAGTGTCTAATGTTAAATCTATACGACATCAGGGCATACATAGTGTGTAATGTTAAATATACGACATCAGGGCATACATAGTGTCTAATGTTAAATATACGACATCAGGGCATACATAGTGTCTAATGTTAAATATACGACATCAGGGCATACATAGTGTCTAATGTTAGATATACGACATCAGGGCATACATATGTGTACATATGACATCAGCAATTACAGAGAAATACACATCAGGGCATACATAGTGTCTAATGTTAAATATACGACATCAGGGCATACAATAGTGTGTAATGTTAAATATACGACATCTGGGCATACATAGTGTGTAATGTTAATATACGACATCAGGGCATACATAGTGTCTAATGTTAAATATACGACATCAGGGCATACATAGTGTGTAATGTTAAATATACGACATCAGGGCATACATAGTGTGTAATGTTAAATATTACGACATCAGGGCATACATAGTGGTGTGTAAAGTTAAATATACGACATCAGGGCATACATAGTGTTTAATGTTAAATATACGACATCAGGGCATACATAGTGTCTAATGTTAAATATACGTACATCAGGGCATACATAGTGTGTAATGTTAAATATACGACATCAGGGCATACATAGTGTCTAATGTTAAATATACGACATCAGGGCATACATAGTGTGTAATGTTTAATATATGACATCAGGGCATACATAGTGTCTAATGTTAAATATACGACATCAGGGCATACATAGTGTCTAATGTTAAATATACGACATCAGGGCATACATAGTGTCTAATGTTAGATATACGACATCAGGGCATACATAGTGTGTAATGTTAAATATATGACATCAGGGCATACATAGTGTCTAATGTTAAATATACGACATCAGGGCATACATAGTGTCTAATGTTAAATCTATGACATCAGGGCATACATAGTGTGTAATGTTAAATCTATGACATCAGGGCATACATAGTGTGTAATGTTAAATATACGACATCAGGGCATACATAGTGTGTAATGTTAAATATACGACATCAGGGCATACATAGTGTGTAATGTTAAATATACGACATCAGGGCATACATAGTGTCTAATGTTAAATATACGACATCAGGGCATACATAGTGTCTAATGTTAAATATACGACATCAGGGCATACATAGTGGGTTCTAATGTGTTAATCTATGACATCAGGGCATACATAGTGTGTAATGTTAAAATAACGACATCAGGCAGCCGTACATAGTGTGTAATGTTAAATATACGACATCAGGGCATACATAGTGTCTAATGTTTAGATATACGTCATCAAGGGCATACATAGTGCCTAATGTTAAATATACGACATCAGGGCATACATAGTGTCTAATGTTAGATATACGACATCAGGGCATACATAGTGTGTAATGTTAAATATATTGACATCAGGGCAGTACATAGTGTCTAATGTTAAAAGATATGACATACATTGGGACATCAGTGTGTAATAATGTTAATTCTATGACATCATCCAGGTCATTACATAGTGTGTAATGTTAAATATACGACATCATAGCAATACATAGTGTGTAATGTTTAAATATACGGACATCAGGGCATACATAGTGTGTAATGTTAATTATACGACATCGGGCAGACATAGTGTATAATGTTAAATATACGGACATCAGGGCATAGCATAGTGTCTAATGTTAAATATACGACATCAGGGCATACATAGTGTGTAATGTTTTAGATATACGACATCAGGGCATACATAGTGTGTAATGTTAAATATATGACATCAGGGCATACATAGTGTCTAATGTTAAATATACGACATCAGGGCATACATAGTGTCTAATGTTAAATATACGACATCAGGGCATACATAGTGTGTAATGTTAAATATACGACATCAGGGCATACATAGTGTGTAATGTTTACTAAATATACGACACTCAGGGCATACATAGTGTCTAATGTTAAATATACGACATCAGGGCATTACAACATAGTGTCTAATGTTAAATATACGACATCATAGCATACATAGTGTGTAATGTTAAATCTATGACATCATAGCATACATATAGTGTGTAATGTTAATTCTACGACAATCCATCAGCATACATAGTGTGTAATGTTTAATATAACGACATCAGGGCATACATAGTGTCTAATGTTAAATATACGACATCAGGGCATACATAGTGTCTAATGTTAAATATACGACATCAGGGCATACATAGTGTGTAATGTTAAATATACGACATCAGGGCATACATAGTGTCTAATGTTAAATATACGACATCAGGGCATACATAGTGTCTAATGTTAAATATACGACATCAGGGCATACATAGTGTGTAATGTTAAATATACGACATCAGGGCATACATAGTGTGTAATGTTAAATATATGACATCAGGGCATACATAGTGTGTAATGTTAAATATATGACATCAGGGCATACATAGTGTGTAATGTTAAATATACGACATCAGGGCATACATAGTGTGTAATGTTAAATATACGACATCAGGGCATACATAGTGTGTAATGTTTAATATACGACATCCAGGGCATACATAGTGTCTAATGTTAAATATACGACATCATCAGGGCATACATAGTGTAATAGTTAATTCTATGACATCAGGGCATACATAGTGTTAATGTTAAATATATGACATCAGGGCATACATAGTGTGTAATGTTAAATATACGACATCAGGGGGCATACATAGTGTGTAATGTTAAATATACGACATCAGGGCATACATAGTGTGTAATGTTAATATACGACATCATAGCATACATAGTGTGTAATGTTAAATATACGACATCAGGGCATACATAGTGTGTAATGTTTAATATACGACATCAGGGCATACATAGTGTCTAATGTTAAATATACGACATCAGGGCATACATAGTGTCTAATGTTAAATATACGACATCAGGGCATACATAGTGTGTAATGTTAAATATACGACATCAGGGCATACATAGTGTCCCATTAATGTTAATTATATTCAGGACATTACATAGTGTGTATGTTAAATATAGGACATCAGGGCATACATAGTGTCTAATGTTAAATATATACGACATCAGGGCATACATAGTGTGTAATGTTAAATATACGACATCAGGGCATACATAGTGTGTAATGTTAAATATACGACATCAGGGCATACATAGTGTGTAATGTTAAATATACGACATCAGGGCATACATAGTGTGTAATGTTAAATATATGACATCAGGGCATACATAGTGTCTAATGTTAAATATACGACATCAGGGCATACATAGTGTCTAATGTTAAATATACGACATCAGGGCATACATAGTGTGTAATGTTAAATATACGACATCAGGGCATACATAGTGTCTAATGTTAAATATACGACATCAGGGCATACATAGTGTCTAATGTTAGATATACGACATCAGGGCATACATAGTGTGTAACTGGTTAAATATACGACATCAGGGCATACATAGTGTCTAATGTTAAATATACGACATCAGGGCATACATAGTGTCTAATGTTAGATATACGACATCAGGGCATACATAGTGTCTAATGTTAAATATACGACATCAGGGCATACATAGTGTCTAATGTTAAATATACGACATCAGGGCATACATAGTGTGTAATGTTTAATATACGACATCAGGGCATACATAGTGTCTAATGTTAAATATACGACATCAGGGCATACATAGTGTGTAATGTTAAATATACGACATCAGGGCATACATAGTGTGTAATGTTAATATATACGTCATATATCAGGGCATACATAGTGTGTAATGTTAGTATATACCTCATCAGGGCATACATAGTGTGTAATGTTTAAATATACGACATCATCAGCATACATAGTGTGTAATGTTAAATATATACGACATCATAGCATACATAGTGTGTAATGTTAAATATATGACATGTATGTAAACTATTGAACTCATATGTCGACACACTGGTCGACAACAAAAACTTATTGAAAGTTGTTAAATTACTCGACATGGTTATAAAATCAGTTTAGGAAATGTAAAGTGTAATAACTAAAAACGGGTTAAAATGTTTTGGACAGATTGCGTTTTTTCATGGCAGGTTGTGTACGATTATTCGTTATATAACCTGATGGTATTTAAATGACTATGACATCTTTCATGGGAAGTAAAGATACTTTAAAAAAGAAATGTCACTTGTATTTTATGAAGACTAAGATAAATGTGGTAGAATCTGTTGTGTTCTTTAGATGTCTAAATAAAGGTGGTAGAAACTTTTGACTTACAAAGAAGATGATGTTGATGGCGAACAGGAACCACCTGAGTGGTGACGGTTTGATGTCCACTTTCATGTTCCTCTTACATTAATAATTCACACATCGTCTCCTTGGGCTTCACCACGATCGTCCACACTCAACCGTCCACACATCCGCGTCCTAAAATTAAGATAAAGGAGGTTTTTACAAGGGATTTCACCCATACACTAATGCACAACAATGTTGACAAACCGATAATACAATATCGCATTTCACGCTGGCTTTCACCATTGCAATTATATGTCGATGTCATAGGATGGAGACCGATAATACAATATAATGGCTGGCATCTATATCTATATTTATGGTGATAGAAAACTGATGTTTTTTTTTACTATTTTCTCAAAACCTGGTACACTACTAAATATGTACAAAACGTGATGTTTTGGCACTAGGTTACATTTGCCGAGATGGAGATTGATTTATTTGTTATACAAATTTAGATTATAAAGCCATGCGTGTCCAGTGTTTTGATTAATCTATGATATAAGTGAACATTAATGTTTAAAGAAATCCAATGATCAGATCAACATACATAATCTACTTCAATATCAAAGATAGAACCCGTATTATAATAACACGCACTATATTTAGGGTCCTCGTGAAATGTAATATACAACACTTTATACAATATGTAACACTTTGTACAATATGTAACACTTTATACAATATGTAACACTTTATACAATATGTAACACTTTATACAATATGTAACACTTTATACAATATGTAACACTTTATACAATATGTAACACTTTATACAATATGTAACACTTTATACAATATACATGTATAATACTTTACCCTGACAGATGCATACAACATCTAACATTTTACTCTGATGGTTTTAACACAAATCCCGTTATTAGATTTAACGACAGTTATATAGCGCTAACATAGGAGGCTAACACGCATATACAGAGTCTGGCATTTATTTTTACATATTTTATTAGTAATTTGCTTTATGTCTTCACATGTATGGTTTATATATGCCGTAAACATTAGTTATATAATCGCCACAAATCCGCAGCACTTTTCTTCTAGGTTGCTAAATATTTGTATTAATAATGATAAATCTATTGAATTATTAAAGACCCACTACCTTTTTTATTATAAATGTAAAAATAAATTAAAAAGGATAAATTGTTACAAATTGGACTTTACAAATTGGGAATTTGTCACAAATTGTTACAAATTGGCACTTTGTCACAAATTGTTACAAATTGAGACTTTGTTACAAACTTGGAACTTTGTTACAAATTTAGACTTTGTTACAAATTGGGACTTTGTTACAAATTAGGACTTTGTTACAAATTGAGACTTTGTTATAAATTGGGACTTTGTTACAAATTAAGACTTTGTTACAAATTGAGACTTTGTTACAAATTGGGACTTGGTTACAAATTAGGACTTTGTTACAAATTGGGACTTTGTTACAAATTGGGACTTTGTTACAAATTAAGACTTTATTACAAATTGGGACATAATTACAAACTTGGAACTTTGTTACAAATTGGGACTTTGTTACAAATTGGGACTTTGTTGCAAATTGGGACATTGTTACAAACTTGGAACATTGTTACAAATCGGGACATTATTACAAATTAGGATTTTGTTACAAATTGGGACTTTGTTACAAATTACGACTTTGTTACAAATTGGGACTTTGTTATAAATTGAGACTTGGTTACAAATTAGGACTTTGTTACAAATTGGGACTTTGTTACAAATTGAGACTTTGTTACAAATTTGGACTTTGTTACAAATTGGGACTTTGTTACAAATCGGGACTTTGTTACAAATTGAGACTTTGTTACAAATTGGGACTTTGTTACAAACAGGGACTTTGTTACAAATTAGGACTTTGTTACAAATTGGGACTTTGTTACAAATTGGGACTTTGTTACAAACTGGGACTTTGTTACAAATTGGGACTTTGTTACAAATTGGGACTTTGTTACAAATTCGAACTTTTTTACAAATTGGAACTTTGTTACAAATTCGGACTTTGTTAACTATGCATGTTTCACAATGAAAACCTATGTGATAAATTCCATAGCAGTTGCAATTGGTTATCTTTTATGTTTACACACTCCAGTGTGTTAACACCTACGACGCCTCTGATTGGTCAACTACAAGATCTCTTGATTCCGATTGGCTCTCAACATCGGGCAGCTTTTCATAGCTCATTGAAGCCCTGCAGGTAGGGCGTTAGAATTGTACCTGCTGCCCCTATTGCATGATCGTAAAAGGCGACTAAATTTAGGATCTTATCTTTTCTATTCTTCCTAACTGACTTTATCCTACCTAATGCCTCCCTTGGCACCGCTTCACTTTTGGCCTTGAGTTGAGCGTTCGCCCCTGTGAGGAAGGCTCTGGGTTCTGTCCCCTGGCCGAGACACACCAAAGTCTGTAAAAGTGGTAGTTTCTGCTCCTGCTTAGCGCTCAGCAAAAAGTGAGTGGGACGACTGGTTCGCCCGTTGTCAGTATAATGTGACCGGGTGGGGTGTGTTGCTTGGTGTCTTCGGCGGCATGCTTCAGTGATATAGCACTATAAAAAGGGCAAACGTTCCACTATACAAGAAGACACAACATGAATATACCGCAGTCTCCCGAAACACGCACCTCGCACAACATACACGCAACACACCGCATACGGGAGGCCGTCCTTACATGACCATAGCTGTTAATAGGACGTTAATTAATCAAACAAACAAACAAATCATAGCGCATTGTCTTTTGAATAGTATTATTTTTACTGTTATAACAGGTAGTTGCTTATTCAAGGTATTAAACAATAGAATATTGGCTACCTATTTAGGCAATCGGTAACCTTCGGCACTTTCCGTAAACGAGAAAATATTCTTTCTGTGTATTCTTTAGAGAATGTCCGAGGAGTTCCGATTGCTTATTTAGGCACTATATTTTATGGCTGAAATATATCACTACATTGTATCATGGTAAGTTTCCCTTCATGGAGCCGGGAAAATGGTCATCACGGTATAAGTATAGAGTTAAAGTTATGGGATAAATAACTTCCCCAACGCATGACTGTTGTTTATCATGTTTATCTAAACTCTCGTTAGTTAATTTTCTAATTTTAAAAAGACACTCGCTAAAGCGCGTGTCTTTCCAAAATCTGAAAATTAACTAACTCAAGTTTGATAAACATGATAAACAACAGTCACTTGTTGGGGAACCTCTGTATATTTATATAGTGGGCCTTTTAAAGACTCGATGTCAAATGAGACGTTAGAAAGAAGAATGTCTGTTAGGAAAAAGAGGACAGATAGGATCATGAATTTAAAGTCAACTTTTACAAAAACTGGATTTCAAACATTTTACAACATGCTTTCCTAGATTATTGGTAAAAATCGTATCCCTTTTATTTAATATGAAAACGGTGAGTGAGAGGGATTATTTTACATTAATCCAGAACGACGAGATTTGTGGTCGATGGAATATTTTGCCTAGTTTAAAACAAACTTCACAAAAGATAATGGAAATTAACAATGAAGAAATAAAGATAATGGAGGAAAAATAAACTCTAACCTTGGCTTTAAAATCAAACTAACAATGACCTTTGAAGACTACCAACAAAGAAATAAATAAGAGAGACAAACACGATTACGATAGGGAGGCGCCTCTGACACTCTCTAGTTAATTACAAGGACCCATGTTTTGTACCGTGAAATACATTAACTTCAATTGTTAACGAATCATTATATTTGTTTAACCTTCAACTAAAATAATACCTGAAAATTGATAAAAACAATTCGCGGCAATCATTTTGCAATTTTCAAAACATTGCAAATATGTTCTGAGCACATAAAGGTGTAAAACTAATTAGCTGTGTTATCATTTAGATGTAACATCATTTACATGCATGGGTTCTATGCTGACTGATAATACAATCAGATTCCTGTGTCGATACGTTCTGGCTGTCAACAAATAGGATTGATATTAATTGCTCTGGTTGTTTTGGAAATATATAGATTATAACTCATTCTGATCCAAATCTTGAATAGTACGGTGTTAACACAAACCAGTTAAATATGATGAAAAACTAAGTCTCTCGGAATACATTGTTTTTTATCTAAAGCATAAGTACAATGACCAAGAGGGAGATTTTTCTCCGAAGGTGTCCACTACCTACACCACTAAGGGTCTGTCAGTATAATGATACCAGGCGTGTTTGTCAGTATAATGTGACCGGGTGAGTTCGTCAGTATAATGTGACCGGGCGAGTTTGTCAGTATAATGTGACCGGGCGGATTTGCCAGTATAATGTGACCGGGTGAGTTCGTCAGTATAATGTGACCGGGCGGGTTAGTCAGTATATTGTGACCGGGCGAGTTTGTCAGTATAATGTGACCCGGCAGGTTTTTCAGTATAATGTGATCGGGCGGGTCTGTCAGTATAATGTGACCGGGCGAGTTTGTCAGTATAATGTGACCGGGTAAGTTCGTCAGTATAATGTGATCGGGTGAGTACGTCAGTATAATGTGACAGGGCGAGTTCGTCAGTATAATGTGACCGGGCGGGTTTGTCAGTATAATGTGACCGGGCGGGTTTGTCAGTATAATGTGACCGGGTGAGTTCGTCAGTATAATGTGACCGGGCGGGTTAGTCAGTATAATGTGACCGGGCGGGTTTTTCAGTATATTGTGACCGGGCGAGTTTGTCAGTATAATGTGACCCGGCAGGTTTTTCAGTATAATGTGATCGGGCGGGTCTGTCAGTATAATGTGACCGGGCGAGTTTGTCAGTATAATGTGACCGGGTAAGTTCGTCAGTATAATGTGATCGGGTGAGTACGTCAGTATAATGTGACAGGGCGTGACCGGGCGAGTTCGTCAGTATAATGTGACCGGGTGAGTACGTCAGTATAATATGTGACAGGGGCGAGGTCGTCAGTATAATGTGACCGGGCGGGTTTGTCAGTATATAATGTGACGGGCGGGTTTGTCAGTGTGACCGGTGGTTTGTCAGTATAATGTGACAGGGCGAGTTCGTCAGTATAATGTGACCCGGCAGGTTTGTCAGTATAATGTGATCGGGCGGGTTTGTCAGTATAATGTGACCGGGCGATTTGTCAGTATAATGTGACGTGTTGTCAGTATAATGTGACCGGGTAAGTTCGTCAGTATAATGTGACGGGTGAGTTCGTCAGTATAATGTGACAGGGCGAGTTCGTCAGTATAATGTGACCGTGGGCGGTGACGGCGGTTCGTCAGTATAATGTGACCGGGTGAGTACGTCCGGGCGGTTTGTCAGTATAATGTGACAGGGCGAGTTCGTCAGTATAATGTGACCGGGCGGGTTTGTCAGTATAATGTGACCGGGTGAGTTCGTCAGTATAAATGTGACCGGGCGGGTTTAGTCAGTATAATGTGACCGGGTGAGTTCGTCATATAATGTGACCGGGCGGGTTAGTCAGTATAATGTGACCGGGCGGGTTTGTCAGTATAATGTGACCGGGCGGGTTAGTCAGTATAATATGACCGGGCGGGTTAATCAGTATAATGTGACAGGGCGAGTTCGTCAGTATAATGTGACCGGGCGGGTTCGTCAGTATAATGTGACCGGGCGGGTTCGTCAGTATAATGTGACCGGGCGGGTTAGTCAGTATGATGTGACCGGGCGGGTCTGTCAGTATAATGTGACAGGGCGGATTCGTCAGTATAATGTGACCGGGCGGGTTTGTCAGTATAATGTGACCGGACGGGTTAGTCAGTATAATGTGACCGGGTGAGTTCGTCAGTATAATGTGACAGGGCGAGTTCGTCAGTATAATGTGACCGGGCGGGTTTGTCAGTATAATGTGACCGGGTGAGTTCGTCAGTATAATGTGACCGGGCGGGTTTGTCAGTATAATGTGACCGGGCGGGTTCGTCAGTATAATGTGACCGGGCGGGTTTGTCAGTATAATGTGACCGGGCGAGTTCGTCAGTATAATGTGACCGGGCGGGTTTGTCAGTATAATGTGACCGGGTGAGTTCGTCAGTATAATGTGACCGGGCGGGTTTGTCAGTATAATGTGACGGGCGGGTTTGTCAGTATAATGTGACCGGGTGAGTTCGTCAGTATAATGTGACCGGGCGGGTTTGTCAGTATAATGTGACCGGGCGGGTTCGTCAGTATAATGTGAACCGGGCGGGGTTTGTCAGTATAATGTGACAGGGCGGGTTTGTCAGTATAATGTGACCGGGGGTTTGTCAGTATAATGTGACCGGGCGGGTTTGTCGGGCGGATGTAGTATTATGTGACCGGGGTGAGTTCGTCAGTATAATGTGACAGGGCGGGTTCGTCAGTATAATGTGACCGGGCGGGTTTGTCAGTATAATGTGACGGGCGGGTTTGTATCAGTATAATGTGGACGGGCGGGTTCGTCAGTATAATGTGACGGCGGGTTTATTCAGTATAATGGGTGACCGGGCGGGTTTTTCAGTATAATGTGACCGGGCGGGTTTCGTCAGTATAATGTGACCGGGCGGGTTTGTCAGTATAATGTGACCGGGTGAGTTCGTCAGTATTAATGTGACCGGGCGGTTTGTCAGTATAATGTGACCGGGCGGGTTAGTCAGTATAATGTGACCGGGGCGGGTTTGTCAGTTTAATGCGACTGGTGACCGGGCGGGTTTGTCAGTATAATGTGACCGGGCGGGTTTGTCAGTATAATGTGACCGGGCGGGTGCGTCAGTATAATGTGACCGGGCGGGTTTTTCAGTATAATGGGACCGGGCGGGTTTTTCAGTATAATGGGACCGGGCGGGTTAGTCAGTATAATGTGACCGGGCGGGTTTGTCAGTATAATGTGACCCGGGTGAGTTCGTCAGTATAAAATGTGACCGGCGGGTTTTGTCAGTATAATGTGACCGGGCGGGTTAGTCAGTATAATGTGACCGGGCGGGTTTGTCAGTATGTGATCTGGTATTATCACGTGATATAACATTAGAAAATGAGTTCTACTATAACAAGGATACCCACATCTACCGGATATACCGAATTTTACATTTACTTAATTTTGCAGTACTAAGGGAGACTTGTGATCATTTTGTGTTGATGGGACAATATCTTTTGTTTTTATTGTTGATTCCTGTTTCACAAATATCTTACCCATTTCACATCTACCGACAGGGATAGCAAAGACTATCAGCCTTGGTCCATGGTGTTATGTGGCCACTAATAGTTAATTTTAGGACAGCCTTTTGTAATGTGTATTTTGACAAACAACCATTAAAATCAGAATCTGTTACAGTATCGGAATAGCAAATCGTGACCGATCACTAGCCTTGGACCAAGTTTGCATTTTGTTTGTGGTTATTATGACAATACTTGTGTATCATGACGGAGGTTATTGGTGGACTTATACTTGTGTTCACGAGGGTATTGGTTAGATTAGAATGGTACCGCATGTGTTCATGGTTTTGGTGTAATATTATAATATCTTAAACTGCCCACGCCAATAAACATGCGTGTTAAAGGTTAATGGGTCTATTTAATTGTGCAGGGTCGTGTCGATCACTATATGTGTAAGGAATAGATTTTAGAATTTTGTTGAGGTTCATGAGGGGTTAATGATAGAATATACTTGTGTATCAATGAGAGGTTAATGGTTAGAATTTATACTTGTTTACCATGTGTCATGAGAAGTTACTGGTAGAATTTAATTATACTTGTGTATCATGAGAAGTTTAATGGTAGAATTATACTTGTGTACCATGAGAGGTTAATGGTAGAATTTATACTTGTGTATCATGAGAGGTTAATGGTAGAATTATACTTGTGTATCATGAGAGGTTAATGGTAGAATTATACTTGTGTACTCATGTGAGGTTAATGGTAGAATTTTATACTTGGTATAATTTAGAGAGGTTTGATGGTAGAATTATTTGTGTATCATGAGAGGTTAATGGTAGATTTATACTTGTGTATCATGAGAGGTTAATGGTAGAATTATACTTGTGTATCATGAGAGGTTAATGGTAGAATTATACTTGTGTATCATGAGAGGTTAATGGTAGAATTATACTTGTGTATCATGAGAGGTTAATGGTCTATTTATACTTGTGTATCATGAGAGGTTAATGGTAGAATTTATACTTGTGTATCATGAGAGAATGGTCGAATTATACTTGTGTATATCATGAGAGTTACATGGTCGAGGTTTCTTGTGTATGAGAGGTTAATGGTCTATTTATACTTGTGTATCATGAGAGGTTAATGGTAGAATTATACTTGTGTATCATGAGAGGTTAATGGTAGATTTATACTTGTGTATCATGAGAGGTTAATGGTAGAATTATACTTGTGTATCATGAGAGGTTAATGGTAGAATTATACTTGTGTATCATGAGAGGTTAATGGTCTATTTATACTTGTGTATCATGAGAGGTTAATGGTAGAATTATACTTGTGTATCATGAGAGGTTAATGGTAGAATTATACTTGTGTATCATGAGAGGTTAATGGTAGAATTATACTTGTGTATCATGAGAGGTTAATGGTAGAATTATACTTGTGTATCATGAGAGGTTAATGGTAGAATTATACTTGTGTATCATGAGAGGTTAATGGTAGAATTATACTTGTGTATCATGAGAGGTTAATGGTAGAATTTATACTTGTGTATCATGAGAGGTTAATGGTAGAATTATACTTGTGTATCATGAGAGGTTAATGGTAGAATTTATACTTGTGTATCATGAGAGGTTAATTGTAGAATTTATACTTGTGTATCATGAGAGGTTAATGGTCTATTTATACTTGTGTATCATGAGAGGTTAATGGTAGAATTATACTTGTGTATCATGAGAGGTTAATGGTAGAATTTATACTTGTGTATCATGAGAGGTTAATGGTAGAATTATACTTGTGTATCATGAGAGGTTAATGGTAGAATTATACTTGTGTATCCATGAGAGGTTAATGGTTTAATGGTAGAATTATAATTGTGTATCATGAGTGGTTAAATTGATTTTATACTTGAGGAGGTTAATGGTAGAATTTATACTTGTGTTATCATGATAGAATTATAGGTATCGATGACGTAGGTTAATTAGAATTTTACTTGTGTATCATGAAGCTGGTTAATGGTAATATTTATACTTGTGTATCATGGTATTAATGGTAGAATTATACTTGTGTATCATGAGAGGTTAATGGTTAGAATTTATACTTGTGTATCTGAGAGGTTAATGGTAGAATTATACTTTGTTATACTTGTGTATCATGAGAGGTTAATGGTAGAATTATACTTGTGGTAAGAATTTTAATGAGAGGTTAATGGTAGAATTATATCAATGGTAGGAATTATACTTGTTATCTTGTGGTAGAAAATTATACTTGTGTATCTTGAGAGGTTAATGGTAGAATTATACATGTGTATCTTGTGTATGTCATGAGAGGTGTAATGAGAATTAATGTGGTAGAATTATACTTGTGTTGAGAGGTTAATGAGAGGTAAATGTGTAGAATTTATTATACTTGTGTATCATGAGAGGTTAATGGTTTTTAATTATCATACTTGGTGTATACATGAGAATGGTTAATACTTGTGTATCATGAATTCTATACTTGTGTATCATGAGAGGTTAATGGTAGAAATAATACTTGTGTACCATGAGAGGTTAATGTTTATACTTGTGTAGATGATTATGGTCTATTTTTACTTGTGTATCATGAGAGGTTAATGGTAAAATTATACTTGTGTATCATGAAGGTTAGGTAGAATATACTTGTGTATCATGAGAGGTAAATGGTTAATTATACTTGTGTACCCATGAGAGGTTAATGTGTATCATGAGAGGTTAATAGGTTAGAATTATACTTGTGTGTATCATGAGAGGTTAATGGTAGAATTATACTTGTGTATCATGAGAGGTATAATGGGTTAGAATTTATACTTGTGTATCATGAGAGGTTAATGGTAGAATTATACTTGTGTACCATGAGAGGTTAATGGTAGAATTATACTTGTGTATCATGAGAGGTTAATGGTAGTATTTATACTTGTGTATCATGAGAGAGAGGTTATACTTGTGTATGAGTAGGTAAATTTATACTTGTGTATCATGAGAGGTTATGAGAGGTTATTCATGAGTGGTTAGAATTTTATATACTTGTGTTTTAGAATCTATAGAGAGGGTTAATGGTAGAATTATACTTGTGTATTCATGAGAGGTTTAATGGTAGAATTATACTTGTGTAGTATCATGAGAGGTTAATGGTAGAATTTATACTTGTGTATCATGAGAGGTTAATGGTAGAGATTATACTTGTGTATCATGAGAGAATTGTAGAATTTAATGGTGCTATCAATGGATATATACTTGTGTATCATGAGAGGTTAATGGTAGAATTTATACTTGTGTATCATGAGAGGTTAATGGTAGAATTTATACTTGTGTATCATGAGAGGTTAATGGTAGAATTATACTTGTGTATCATGAGAGGTTAATGGTAGAATTATACTTGTGTATCATGAGAGGTTAATGGTAGAATTTATACTTGTGTATCATGAGAGGTTAATGGTAGAATTATACTTGTGTATCATGAGAGGTTAATGGTAGAATTATACTTGTGTATCATGAGAGGTTAATGGTAGAATTATACTTGTGTATCATGAGAGGTTAATGGTAGAATTATACTTGTGTATCATGAGAGGTTATTGGTAGAATTTATACTTGTGTATCATGAGAGGTTAATGGTAGAATTATACTTGTGTACCATGAGAGGTTAAATGGTAGAATTTATATCATGAGAGGTTAATGGTAGAATTATACTTGTGTAACCATGAGAGGTTAATTGTAGAATTTTTAGAATTTATAGAATTGTGTACATGAGAGGTTAATGGTAGAATTATACTTGTGTATCCATGAGAGGTTAATGGTAGAATTATACTTGTGTATCATGAGAGGTTAATGGTAGAATTTATACTTGTGTATCATGAGAGGTTAATGGTAGAATTATACTTGTGTATCATGAGAGGTTAATGGTAGAATTATACTTGTGTAACATGAGAGTTCCGGTAGAATTATACTTGTGTATCCATGAGACTTTTTATATGGTAGAATGTATACTTGTGTATCATGAGAGGTTAAACGGTTTAATTATAATTGTGTATCATGAGAGGTTACATGGTAGAATTTCAATACTTGTGTATCAATGAGAGGTTTATGGTAGAATTATACTTGTGTATCATGACCGAGGTTAATGGTTAGAATTATACTTGTGTATCATGAGAGGTTAATGGTAGAATTATACTTGTGTATCATGAGAGGTTAATGGTAGAATTATACTTGTGTATCATGAGAGGTTAATGGTCTATTTATACTTGTGTATCATGAGAGGTTAATGGTAGAATTATACTTGTGTATCATGGAGAGGTTAATGGTAGAATTTATATTGTGTATCATGAGAGATTAGTTAGAATTCTAGTGTATCATGAGAGGTTAATGGTCTATTTATACGTGTGTATCATGACGGTTAATGGTTAGGATGTATACTTGTGTACATGAGAGGTTAATGGTCTATTTATACTTGTGTATCATGAGAGGTTAATGGTAGAATTATACTTGTGTATCATGAGAGGTTAATGGTAGAATTATACTTGTGTATCATGAGAGGTTAATGGTCTAATTATACTTGTGTATCATGAGAGGTTAATGGTAGAATTATACTTGTGTATCATGAGAGGTTAATGGTAGAATTATACTTGTGTATCATGAGAGGTTAATTGTAGAATTATACTTGTGTATCATGGAAAAGAGGTTAATGGTTTGAATTATACTTGTTGTATCATGACAGGTTTATTGGTTTTCAAATTATACTTGTGTATCCATGAGAGGTTAATTGTCCGAATTATATATGTGTATCATTGAAAGGCCAATAATGGTTGAATTTTATACTTGTGTAGACCGCCAATGTATCATTAGATGGTGGAATTATACTTGTGTACATGAGAGGTTAATGGGTAGAATTATACTTGTGTAATCATGACCGAGGTTAATGGGAACTATATATTTACTTGTGTTATCATGACAGAGGTTAATGGTGATATTTACATTTGTGTACCATGAGACAGGACCGGCCAATATATAAATATTTAATACTTGTGGAATGATAGGTTTACATGGCTCAATTTTATACTTGTGTATCATGAGAATTAATAGGACAGACCGCCAGTTTATCTACTCAGAGGTGGGTTAAATTATAGACAGACCGCCAATCTATCTTGTGTACTCATGGAATTATAGACAGACCGCCATGTATAACTACTCATATGGAGTTATAGACAGGTTTACCGCCCATGAGATTTTGATAACAGATGCCAATACTCAGGGAATTATAGTCAGACCAGCCAATATATCTGTGTATCATGGAATTATAGACAGACGCCCAATATATCCATACTCATGGAAATTATAGACAGACCGCCAATGATATATGAATTTTCAGGGCAAACGTCAATATTATCTATCTCACGGAATTATAGACAGGTGACCGCCAATATATCTACTCATGGAAAAATTATAGACAGGACCGCCAATATATCTACTCATGAATTATAAGACCCTGGAATTATAGTCAGACCGCCAGTATATCTATATCAGACCGCCAATACTACATGACATTACTCATGAATTATATTAGACAGACCGCAATATATATATCTACTGATGGAAGACCGCCAATATAGGAATTATAGACAGACGGCCAGTATATATCATGGAATTATAGACTATATACTCATGGAATTATAGACAGACCGCCAAAGTATATATACTCATGGAATTTATAGACATATATATTACTCATGGAATTATAGACAGACCGCCAATATATCTACTCATGGAATTATAGACAGACCGCCAATATATCTACTCATGGAATTATAGACAGACCGCCAATATATCTACTCATGGAATTATAGACAGACCGCCAATATATCTACTCATGGAATTATAGACAGACCGCCAATATATCTACTCATGGAATTATAGACAGACCGCCAATATATCTACTCATGGAATTATAGACAGACCGCCAATATATCTACTCATGGGAATTATAGACAGACCGCCAGATATATCTACTCATGGAATTATAGACAGACCGTCAATATATATATACTCATGGAATTATAGACAGGGACCGCCAATATATCCACTCATGGCATTATAGACAGACCGCCAGTATATATCTACTCATGGAATTATAGACAGACCGTCACGACCGCCAATATATATACTCATGGAATTATAGACAGACCGCCAATATATCTACTCATGGAATTATAGGACAGACCGCCACAATATATCTACTCATGGAATTATATCTACCGCACATCTATGGAATTATAGACAGACCGCCAATATATTATACTCATGGAATATATCTACAGACCGTCAATATAATATAGACAGGACTGACCGTCAATATATTTACTCATGGAATTATAGGTCAGACCGTCAATATATCTACTCATGGAATTATAGACAGACCGCCAATATATCTACTCATGGAATTATAGACAGACCGCCAGTATATCTACTCATGGAATTATAGACAGACCGCCAATATAAATACTCATGTAATTATAGACAGACCGTCAATATATCTACTCATGGAATTATAGACAGACCGCCAATATATCTACTCATGGAATTATAGACAGACCGCCAGTATATCTACTCATGGAATTATAGACAGACCGCCAATATATCTACTCATGGAATTATAGACAGACCGCCAATATATCTACTCATGGAATTATAGACAGACCGCCAATATATCTACTCATGGAATTATAGACAGACCGCCAGTATATCTACTCATGGAATTATAGACAGACCGCCAGTATATCTACTCATGGAATTATAGACAGACCGCCAATATATCTACTCATGGAATTATAGACAGACCGCCAATATATCTACTCATGGAATTATAGACAGACCGCCAACAGTTATAGACTACTCATGGAATTATAGACAGACCGCCAATATATTATACTCATGGAATTATAGACAGACCGCCAATATATATATACTCATGGAATTTATTATATTATAGACAGACCGCCAATATATATTATACTCATCTGGAATTATAGACAGACACTGCCAATTATATATTCCTACTCATGGAATTATAGACAGACCGCCAATATATCTACTCATGGAATTATTAGACAGACCGATCAATACGTATATTACCTCTATGGAATTATAGACAGACCGTCAATATATATACTCATGGGAATTATAGACAGACCCGCAAAGATTAAAATATTCATGGGAATTTCATAGACAGGACCGCCGCATATATTACTCATGGAATTATAGACAGACCGCCAATATATCTACTCATGGAATTATAGACAGACCGCCAATATATATACTCATGGAATTATAGACAGACCGCCAATATATTTACTCATGGAATTATAGACAGACCGCCAATATATTTACTCATGGAATTATAGACAGACCGCCAATATATTTACTCATGGAATTATAGACAGACCGCCAATATATTATACTCATGGAATTATAGACAGACCAATATATCTACTCATATACTCATGGAACATATAGAAAAGACCGCCAATATATTTACTCATGGAATTATAGACAGAACCGCCAATATAATACTCATGGAATCAGACAATATTTTTTACTGCAATTATAGACAGACCGTCAAATATATATACTCATGGAATTATAGACAGACCGCCAATATATTTACTCATGAAATTTATAGACAGACCGCCAATATATCTACTCATGGGAATTTAAAGGTTCAGACAGACCGCAAATATGGTTGTATTCATGGAATTATAGACACCCCGCCAGTATATATAGTGTATTCTAAAAGGTTCAAACCACCCAGGAAGTCAGTGTATAGATTCAGAGGTTCAATATATCTCACATGCCGTGTACTCATGTTAATTATAGACAGACCGCCAATATATAGATACTCATGGTATTTATAGACAGACCGCCAAGATATCATGTACTCTATGGGTTTATAGACAGACAGCCAATATATCAGGTATTATCAGATGTAAAACTAAAGTAACAAGATGTCAACCCACCCAGCCAGCCGTAGATGTCAGTGTATTTATACAGGTTAAACCCACCCAATACAGTAGATGTCATGGACATTAAATCAGTTCAGAACCCACTCCAGCATGTAGATGTCTCATGGATTTAAAGACCGAGGTTCCAATATTTAACTCTTCAACCACATGCCCAGTAGATTATTCAAGACAGACCGCCCCAATATATTACTAAAGGTGATAAACCCACCCCAGACCTAAATAGAAGTCATGTGTTATTCTATAAAGGTTTCAGACCCACCCAGCCCATATTTATGTCAGTGTATTCTAAAGGTTTCAATACCCCACCCAGCCAGTAGATTGTCAGTGTATTCTAAAGGTTCAAACCCACCCAGCCAGTAGATGTCAGTGTATTCTAAAGGTTCAAATCCCACCCAGCCAGTAGATGTCAGTGTTTTCTAAAGTTAGATGTCATGTAAAGGTTCAAAACCCACCAGACAGTAGATGTCAGTGTATTCTAAAGGTTCAAACCCACCCAGCCAGTAGATGTTGAGTGTATTCTAAAGGTTCAAATCACCCAGCCAGTAGATTCTAAAGGTTCTTAAAGGTCACCCTAAAGATTCACCCAGGTCAGTAGATGTCAGTGTATTCTAAAGGTTCAAACCCACCCAGCCAGTAGATGTCAGTGTATTCTAAAGGTTCAAACCCACCCAGCCAGTAGATGTCAGTGTATTCTAAAGGTTCAAACCCACCCAGCCAGTAGATGTCAGTGTATTCTAAAGGTTCAAACCCACCCAGCCAGTAGATGTCAGTGTATTCTAAAGGTTCAAACCCACCCAGCCAGTAGATGTCAGTGTATTCTAAAGGTTCAAACCCACCCAGCCAGTAGATGTCAGTGTATTCTAAAGGTTCAAACCCACCCAGC
The DNA here is from genome assembly GCF_041381155.1 of Argopecten irradians. NCBI lineage: Eukaryota > Metazoa > Mollusca > Bivalvia > Pectinida > Pectinidae > Argopecten > Argopecten irradians. The sequence goes on along the minus strand of NC_091146.1, from coordinate 866,067 downwards.
CAGTAGATGTCAGTGTATTCTAAAGGTTCAAACCCACCCAGCCAGTAGATGTCAGTGTATATCTAAAGGTTCAAAAACCCACCCAGCCAGTAGATAGTCAGTGTATTCTAAAGGTTCAAACCCACCCAGCCAGTAGATGTCAGTGTATTTCTAAGGTTCAAACCCACCCAGCCAGTAGATGTCAGTGTATTCTAAAGGTTCAAACCCACCCAGCCAGTAGATGTCAGTGTATTCTAAAGGTTCAAACCCACCAGACAGTAGATGTCAGTGTATTCTAAAGGTTCAAACCCACCCAGCCAGTAGATGTCAGTGTATTCTAAAGGTTCAAACCCACCCAGCCAGTAGATGTCAGTGTATTCTAAAGGTTCAAACCCACCCAGCCAGTAGATGTTAGTGTATTCTAAAGGTTCAAACCCACCCAGCCAGTAGATGTCAGTGTATTCTAAAGGTTCAAACCCACCCAGCCAGTAGATGTTAGTGTATTCTAAAGGTTCAAACCCACCCAGCCAGTAGATGTCAGTGTATTTCTAAAGGTTCAAACCCACCCAGCCAGTAGATGTCAGTGTATTCTAAAGGTTCAAACCCACCCAGCACAGTAGATGTCAGTGTATTCTAAAGGTTCAAACCCACCCAGCCAGTAGATGTCAGTGTATTCTAAAGGTTCAAACCCACCCAGCCAGTAGATGTCAGTGTATTCTAAAGGTTCAAACCCACCCAGCCAGTAGATGTCAGTGTATTCTAAAGGTTCAAACCCACCCAGCCAGTAGATGTCAGTGTATTCTAAAGGTTCAAACCCACCCAGCCAGTAGATGTCAGTGTATTCTAAAGGTTCAAACCCACCCAGCCAGTAGATGTCAGTGTATTCTAAAGGTTCAAACCCACCCAGCCAGTAGATGTCAGTGTATTCTAAAGGTTCAAACCACCCAGCCAGTAGATGTTAGTGTATTCTAAAGGTTCAAACCCACCAGCATCCAGTAGATGTTAGTGTATTCTAAAGGTTCAAACCCACCCAGCCAGTAGATGTTAGTGTATTCTAAAGGTTCAAACCCACCCAGACAGTAGATGTCAGTGTATTCTAAAGGTTCAAACCCACCCAGCCAGTAGATGTCAGTGTAATTCTAAAGGTTCAAACCCACCCAGCCAGTAGATGTCAGTGTATTCTAAAGGTTCAAACCCACCCAGCCAGTAGATGTTAGTGTATTCTAAAGGTTCAAACCCACCCAGACCAGTAGATGTCAGTGTATTCTAAAGGTTCAAACCCACCCAGCCAGTAGATGTCAGTGTATTCTAAAGGTTCAAACCCACCCAGCCAGTAGATGTCAGTGTATTCTAAAGGTTCAAACCCACCCAGCCAGTAGATGTCAGTGTATTCTAAAGGTTCAAACCCACCCAGCCAGTAGATGTCAGTGTATTATAAAAGGTTCAAACCCACCCAGCCAGTAGATGTCAGTGTATTCCTAAAGGTTCAAACCCACCCAGCCAGTAGATGTCAGTGTATTCTAAAGGTTCAAACCCACCCAGCCAGTAGATGTTAGTGTATTCTAAAGGTTCAAACCCACCCAGCCAGTAGATGTCAGTGTATTCTAAAGGTTCAAACCCACCCCAGCCAGTAGATGTCAGTGTATTCTAAAGGTTCAAACCCACCCAGACAGTAGATGTTAGTGTATTCTAAAGGTTCAAACCCACCCAGCCAGTAGATGTTAGTGTATTCTAAAGGTTCAAACCCACCCAGCCAGTAGATGTCAGTGTATTCTAAAGGTTCAAACCCACCCAGCCAGTAGATGTCAGTGTATTCTAAAGGTTCAAACCCACCCAGCCAGTAGATGTTAGTGTATTCTAAAGGTTCAAACCCACCCAGACAGTAGATGTCAGTGTATTCTAAAGGTTCAAACCCACCCAGCCAGTAGATGTCAGTGTATTCTAAAGGTTCAAACCCACCCAGCCAGTAGATGTCAGTGTATTCTAAAGGTTCAAACCCCACCCAGCCAGTAGATGTTAGTGTATTCTAAAGGTTCAAACCCACCCAGCCAGTAGATGTTAGTGTATTCTAAAGGTTCAAACCCACCCAGCCAGTAGATGTCAGTGTATTCTAAAGGTTCAAACCCACCCAGCCAGTAGATGTCAGTGTATTCTAAAGGTTCAAACCCACCCCAGCCAGTAGATGTTAGTGTATTCTAAAGGTTCAACCACCAGTAGATGTTAGTTGTATTCAAACCAAACCCACCCAGCCAGTAGATGTCAGTGTATTCTAAAGGTTCAAACCCACCCAGCCAGTAGATGTCAGTGTATTCTAAAGGTTCAAACCCACCCAGCCAGTAGATGTCAGTGTATTCTAAAGGTTCAAACCCACCCAGCCAGTAGATGTCAGTGTATTCTAAAGGTTCAAACCCACCCAGCCAGTAGATGTTAGTGTATTCTAAAGGTTCAAACCCACCCAGCCAGTAGATGTTAGTGTATTCTAAAGGTTCAAACCCACCCAGCCAGTAGATGTCAGTGTATTCTAAAGGTTCAAACCCACCCAGCCAGTAGATGTTAGTGTATTCTAAAGGTTCAAACCCACCCAGCCAGTAGATGTCAGTGTATTCTAAAGGTTCAAACCCACCCAGCCAGTAGATGTCAGTGTATTCTAAAGGTTCAAACCCACCCAGCCAGTAGATGTCAGTGTATTCTAAAGGTTCAAACCCACCCAGCCAGTAGATGTATGTAGTGTATTCTAAAGGTTCAAACCCCCCAGCCAGTAGATGTCAGTGTATTCTAAAGGTTCAAACCCACCCAGCCAGTAGATGTTAGTGTATTCTAAAGGTTCAAACCCACCCAGCCAGTAGATGTTAGTGTATTCTAAAGGTTCAAACCCACCCAGCCAGTAGATGTCAGTGTATTCTAAAGGTTCAAACCCACCCAGCCAGTAGATGTTAGTGTATTCTAAAGGTTTCAAACCCACCCAGCCAGTAGATGTCGTTGTATTCTAAAGGTTCAAACCCACCCAGCCAGTAGATGTCAGTAGTGTATTCTAAAGGTTCAAACCCACCCAGCCAGTAGATGTTAGTGTATTCTAAAGGTTCAAACCCACCCAGCCAGTAGATGTCAGTGTATTCTAAAGGTTCAAACCCACCCAGCCAGTAGATGTCAGTGTATTCTAAAGGTTCAAACCCACCCAGCCAGTAGATGTCAGTGTATTCTAAAGGTTCAAACCCACCCAGCCAGTAGATGTCAGTGTATTCTAAAGGTTCAAACCCACCCAGCCAGTAGATGTCATTGTATTCTAAAGGTTCAAACCCACCCAGCCAGTAGATGTCAGTGTATTCTAAAGGTTCAAACCCACCCAGCCAGTAGATGTCAGTGTATTCTAAAGGTTCAAAACCCACCCAGCCAGTAGATGTCAGTGTATTCTAAAGGTTCAAACCCACCCAGCCAGTAGATGTCATTGTATTCTAAAGGTTCAAACCCACCCAGCCAGTAGATGTCAGTGTATTCTAAAGGTTCAAACCCACCCAGCCAGTAGATGTCAGTGTATTCTAAAGGTTCAAACCCACCCAGCAGTAGATGTCAGTGTATTCTAAAGGTTCAAACCCACCCAGCCAGTAGATGTCATTGTATTCTAAAGGTTCAAACCCACCCACCATTAGATGTCAGTGTATTCAAAAGTTCCCACCCAGCCAGTAGATGTCAGTGTATTCTAAAGGTTCAAACCCACCCAGCCAGTAGATGTCAGTGTATTCTAAAGGTTCAAACCCACCCAGCCAGTAGATGTCAGTGTATTCTAAAGGTTCAAACCCACCCAGCCAGTAGATGTCAGTGTATTCTAAAGGTTCAAACCCACCCAGCCAGTAGATGTCAGTGTATTCTAAAGGTTCAAACCCACCCAGACAGTAGATGTCAGTGTATTCTAAAGGTTCAAACCCACCCAGCCAGTAGATGTCAGTGTATTCTAAAGGTTCAAACCCACCCAGCCAGTAGATGTCAGTGTATTCTAAAGGTTCAAACCCACCCAGCCAGTAGATGTCAGTGTATTCTAAAGGTTCAAAACCCACCCAGCCAGTAGATGTCAGTGTATTCTAAAGGTTCAAACCCACCCAGCCAGTAGATGTCAGTGTATTCTAAAGGTTCAAACCCACCCAGACAGTAGATGTTAGTGTATTCTAAAGGTTCAAACCCACCCAGCCAGTAGATGTCAGTGTATTCTAAAGGTTCAAACCCACCCAGCCAGTAGATGTCAGTGTATTCTAAAGGTTCAAACCCACCCAGCCAGTAGATGTCAGTGTATTCTAAAGGTTCAAACCCACCCAGCCAGTAGATGTCAGTGTATTCTAAAGGTTCAAACCCACCCAGCCAGTAGATGTCAGTGTATTCTAAAGGTTCAAACCCACCCAGCCAGTAGATGTCAGTGTATTCTAAAGGTTCAAACCCACCCAGCCAGTAGATGTCAGTGTATTCTAAAGGTTCAAACCCACCCAGCCAGTAGATGTCAGTGTATTCTAAAGGTTCAAACCCACCCAGCCAGTAGATGTCAGTGTATTCTAAAGGTTCAAACCCACCCAGCCAGTAGATGTCAGTGTATTCTAAAGGTTCAAACCCACCCAGCCAGTAGATGTCAGTGTATTCTAAAGGTTCAAACCCACCCAGCCAGTAGATGTCAGTGTATTCTAAAGGTTCAAACCCACCCAGCCAGTAGATGTCAGTGTATTCTAAAGGTTCAAACCCACCCAGCCAGTAGATGTCAGTGTATTCTAAAGGTTCAAACCCACCCAGCCAGTAGATGTCAGTGTATTCTAAAGGTTCAAACCCACCCAGCCAGTAGATGTTAGTGTATTCTAAAGGTTCAAACCCACCCAGCCAGTAGATGTCAGTGTATTCTAAAGGTTCAAACCCACCCAGCCAGTAGATGTTAGTGTATTCTAAAGGTTAGGTGTATTCTAAAGGTTCAAATGAATCCACAATTAAATATTAATATATACTTAGGTTAGGTCCATTTAATCACTTAATTATGTTTCCTTTCCATATTCTAGCAAGATTAGAGAATGTTTTCTTTGTCTAAATACATACATGATGTCATCGGAAACCGAGACTGTGTCAAACGCCAAATGGATAGTTTATAAAACAACATTAGTTTTTTTGTTGGACATATTTAAGAGAAATCCAACGGGATGTGAATATATCTTTAGAAACGAAATGTTGTTGTAAGTTACAATTAACAAAGAAACAAAGTATCAGTTTCAATCAATAATTACAGATTGAAGGGAATTGAGGCTTGAAAAGTAGTTTCGATAAAAAGCAAAATAGTTTTTAGATCAAAGGATATGTTTAAAGCATCTTATAAACCCTACAGAAAAAAATAACTGTTTCGGTTTTTGTTTAAACATTACGTCAATGATGAACGTATCGTGTGGTCCTGGGTGTTATTTACTTTAAAAACACATTTTTCTATAAACGTGACGGAACACATCGACATTATTAGCCTTTAACAGCAGACTACTTACTTGTGTGTTCCGTCAGCCCATTAACACGTACTCTCCAATCACACACAAACTGACTTCAATCTGTCACTGAAAAGGTAAATCCCAGAACACACACACGCGCACCACAGTACTATATACTCCGATCCTCGAACAATCGCACGCGCCCCACGTTACTATAATCCGGGAACACTCACACACGCACAATAGTACTCTAATCCCGGAAAATCACACGCGCTCTGATGTACTCCGCACAAGTAAAGTCGATGTAGTATGCATGAGATACCTATTGCGTTGTCTTGAACAAGTGATGCGTGACGTGTGATTCAGCAGTGGATACTTACATCTGACGGAGCTCGGAGTGGCTGAAGGCTTAGGTGTGGACAGAGGGGCCCGTCACTGTGTAGTAAGCTCGGAGTGACTGAAGACTTAGGTGTGGACAGAGGGGTCCGTCACTGTGTACTAAACACTATAAAGCCATGCTACGCTTGTATGCAAATGAAGCGCCCCATCAATTGATCAGAAAGTCATTGTTGACTTCGTTACAGGACGGGACACTATTGATATGGAGACGTATTGGGAATATCACCGCGTCCACTAGTATATAGCAGGCACGGCTATGTGAAGTAGGTGTTTATATATCTAGCAGTATAAGGCTTCTATAACACTGATTACCAAAGGGTTTATCTACACGCACCATCATCATGTACCCCTAAACTCACGTACCATCATCATGTACCCCTAAACTCACGTACCATCATCATGTACCCCTAAACTCACGTACCATCATCATGTACCCCTAAACTCACGTACCATCATCATGTACCCCTAAACTCACGTACCATCATCATGTACCCCTAAACTCACGTACCATCATCATGTACCCCTAAACTCACGTACCGTCATCATGTACCCCTAAACTCACGTACCATCATCATGTACCCCTAAACTCACGTACCATCATCATGTACCCCTAAACTCATCACGTACCATCATCATGTACCCCTAAATTCACGTACCATCATCATGTACCCCTAAACTCACGTACCATCATCATGTACCCCTAAACTCACGTACCATCATCATGTACCCCTAAACTCACGTACCGTCATCATGTACCCCTAAACTCACGTACCATCATCATGTACCCCTAAACTCACGTACCATCATCATGTACCCCTAAACTCATGTACCCCTAAACTCACGTACCATCATCATGTACCCCTAAACTCACGTACCATCATCATGTACCCCTAAAATCACGTACCATCATCATGTACCCCTAAACTCACGTACCATCATCATGTACCCCTAAACTCACGTACCATCATCATGTACCCCTAAACTCACGTACCATCATCATGTACCCCTAAACTCACGTACCATCATCATGTACCCCTAAACTCACGTACCATCATCATGTACCCCTAAAACTCACGTACCATCATCATGTACCCCTAAAACTCACGTACCATCATCATGTACCCCTAAACTCACGTACCATCATCATGTACCCCTAAACTCACGTACCATCATCATGTACCCCTAAACTCACGTACCATCATCATGTACCCCTAAACTCACGTACCATCATCATGTACCCCTAAACTCATGTACCATCATCATGTACCCCTAAACTCACGTACCATCATCATGTACCCCTAAACTCACGTACCATCATCATGTACCCCTAAACTCACGTACCATCATCATGTACCCCTAAACTCACGTACCATCATCATGTACCCCTAAACTCACGTACCATCATCATGTACCCCTAAACTCACGTACCATCATCATGTACCCCTAAACTCACGTACCATCATCATGTACCCCTAAACTCACGTACCATCATCATGTACCCCTAAAACTCACGTACCATCATCATGTACCCCTAAACTCACGTACCATCATCATGTACCCCTAAACTCACGTACCATCATCATGTACCCCTAAACTCACGTACCATCATCATGTACCCCTAAACTCACGTACCATCATCATGTACCCCTAAAATCACGTACCATCATCATGTACCCCTAAACTCACGTACCATCATCATGTACCCCTAAACTCACGTACCATCATCATGTACCCCTAAACTCACGTACCATCATCATGTACCCCTAAACTCACGTACCATCATCAATGTACCCCTAAACTCACGTACCATCATCATGTACCCCTAAACTCACGTACCATCATCATGTACCCCTAAACTCACGTACCATCATCATGTACCCCTAAACTCATGTACCATCATCATGTACCCCTAAACTCACGTACCATCATCATGTACCCCTAAACTCACGTACCATCATCATGTACCCCTAAACTCACGTACCATCATCATGTACCCCTAAACTCATGTACCATCATCATGTACCCCTAAACTCACGTACCATCATCATGTACCCCTAAACTCACGTACCATCATCATGTACCCCTAAACTCACGTACCATCATCATGTACCCCTAAACTCACGTACCATCATCATGTACCCCTAAACTCACGTACCATCATCATGTACCCCTAAACTCACGTACCATCATCATGTACCCCTAAACTCACGTACCATCATCATGTACCCCTAAACTCACGTACCATCATCATGTACCCCTAAACTCACGTACCATCATCATGTACCCCTAAACTCACGTACCATCATCATGTACCCCTAAACTCACGTACCATCATCATGTACCCCTAAACTCACGTACCATCATCATGTACCCCTAAACTCACGTACCATCATCATGTACCCCTAAACTCACGTACCATCATCATGTACCCCTAAACTCACGTACCATCATCATGTACCCCTAAACTCACGTACCATCATCATGTACCCCTAAACTCACGTACCATCATCATGTACCCCTAAACTCACGTACCATCATCATGTACCCCTAAACTCACGTACCGTCATCATGTACCCTAAAACTCACGTACCATCATCATGTACCCCTAAACTCACGTACCATCATCATGTACCCCTAAACTCACGTACCATCATCATGTACCCCTAAACTCACGTACCATCATCATGTACCCCTAAAACTCACGTACCATCATCATGTACCCCTAAACTCACGTACCATCATCATGTACCCCTAAAATCTCACGTACCATCATCATGTACCCCTAAACTCACGTACCATCATCATGTACCCCTAAAATCACGTACCATCATCATGTACCCCTAAACTCACGTACCATCATCATGTACCCCTAAACTCACGTACCATCATCATGTACCCCTAAACTCACGTACCATCATCATGTACCCCTAAACTCACGTACCATCATCATGTACCCCTAAACTCACGTACCATCATCATGTACCCCTAAACTCACGTACCATCATCATGTACCCCTAAAATCACGTACCATCATCATGTACCCCTAAAATCACGTACCGTCATCATGTACCCCTAAACTCACGTACCATCATCATGTACCCCTAAAATCACGTACCATCATCATGTACCCCTAAACTCACGTACCATCATCATGTACCCCTAAACTCACGTACCGTCATCATGTACCCCTAAACTCACGTACCATCATCATGTACCCCTAAACTCACGTACCATTCATCATGTACCCCTAAACTCACGTACCATCATCATGTACCCCCTAAACTCACGTACCATCATCATGTACCCCTAAACTCAATGTACCATCATCATGTACCCCTAAACTCACGTACCATCATCATGTACCCCTAAACTCACGTACCTACCACGTCATCATGTACCCCTAAACTCACACTTACCATCATCATGTACCCCTAAACTCACGTACCATCATCATGTACCCCTAAACTCACGTACCATCATCATGTACCCCTAAAACTCACGTACCATCAACTCATGTACCCCTAAAACTCATCGTACCATCATCATGTACCCCTAAACTCACGTACCATCATCATGTACCCCTAAAACTCACGTACCATCATCATGTACCCCCTAAACTCACGTACCATCATCATGTACCCCTAAACTCACGTACCATCATCATGTACCCCTAAACTCACGTACCTTCATCATGTACCCCTAAACTCACGTACCATCATCATGTACCCCTAAACTCACGTACCATCATCATGTACCCCTAAACTCACGTACCGTCATCATGTACCTCTAAACTCACGTACCGTCATCATGTACCCCTAAACTCATGTACCATATCATTCATGTACCCGCTATGTATACCCTATCACGTACCATCATCATGTACCCTAAAACTCACGTACCATCATGTACCCCAGTTAGAACTCAGAACAGGGCGGTATAGATGTACCTTATACTCACGTCCTTTACTTCAGTTAGAACACAGAACAGGGCGGTATAGATGTACCCCTATATGTCACTTTACTTCAGTTAGAACACAGAACAGGGCGGTATAGATGTACCTCTAATGTCCTTTACTCACGTTAGAACACAGAACAAGGGCGGTATAGATGTACCTTATATGTCCTTTACTTCAGTTAGAACACAGAACAGGGCGGTATAGATGTACCTTATATGTCCTTTACTTCAGTTAGAACACAGAACAGGGCGGTATAGATGTACCTTATATGTCCTTTACTTCATGTTAGAACACAGAACATGGGCGGTATAGATGTACCCTTATATGTCCTTTACTTCAGTTTGAACACAGAACAGGGCGGTATAGATGTACCACTTATATGTCCTTTACTTCAGTTTGAACACAGAACAGGGCGGTATAGATGTACCTTATATGTCCTTTACTTCAGTTAGAACACAGAACAGGGCGGTATAGATGTACCTTATATGTCCTTTACTTCAGTTAGAACACAGAACAGGGCGGTATAGATGTACCTTATATGTCCTTTACTTCAGTTAGAACACAGAACAGGGCGGTATAGATGTACCCTTATATGTCCTTTACTTCAGTTAGAACACAGAACAGGGCGGTATAGATGTACCTTATATGTCCTTTACTTCAGTTAGAACACAGAACAGGGCGGTATAGATGTACCTTATATGTCCTTTACTTCAGTTAGAACACAGAACAGGGCGGTATAGATGTACCTTATATGTCCTTTACTTCAGTTAGAACACAGAACAGGGCGGTATAGATGTACCTTATATGTCCTTTACTTCAGTTAGAACACAGAACAGGGCGGTATAGATGTACCTTATATGTCCTTTACTTCAGTTAGAACACAGAACAGGGCGGTATAGATGTACCCTTATATGTCCTTTACTTCAGTTAGAACACAGAACAGGGCGGTATAGATGTACCCTTATATGTCCTTTACTTCAGTTAGAACACAGAACAGGGCGGTATAGATGTACCTTATATGTCCTTTACTTCAGTTTGAACACAGAACAGGGCGGTATAGATGTACCCTTATATGTCCTTTACTTCAGTTAGAACACAGAACAGGGCGGTATAGATGTACCTTATATGTCCTTTACTTCAGTTGAACCTTATATGTCCTTATACTTCAGTTGAACACAGAACAGGGCGGTATAGATGTACCTTATATGTCACTTCAGTTAAACAGGGCGGTATAGATGTACCTTATATGTCCTTTACTTCAGTTTGGAACACAGAACAGGGCGGTATAGATGTACCTTATATGTCCTTTACTTCAGTTAGAACACAGAACAGGGCGGTATAGATGTACCTTATATGTCCTTTACTTCAGTTAGAACACAGAACAGGGCGGTATAGATGTACCTTATATGTCCTTTACTTCAGTTTGAACACAGAACAGGGCGGTATAGATGTACCCTTATATGTCCTTTACTTCAGTTAGAACACAGAACAGGGCGGTATAGATGTACCCTTATATGTCCTTTACTTCAGTTAGAACACAGAACAGGGCGGTATAGATGTACCTTATATGTCCTTTACTTCAGTTTGAACACAGAACAGGGCGGTATAGATGTACCCTTATATGTCCTTTACTTCAGTTAGAACACAGAACAGGGCGGTATAGATGTACCTTATATGTCCTTTACTTCAGTTTGAACACAGAACAGGGCGGTATAGATGTACCTTATATGTCCTTTACTTCAGTTAGAACACAGAACAGGGCGGTATAGATGTACCTTATATGTCCTTTACTTCAGTTTGAACACAGAACAGGGCGGTATAGATGTACCCTTATATGTCCTTTACTTCAGTTAGAACACAGAACAGGGCGGTATAGATGTACCTTATATGTCCTTTACTTCAGTTAGAACACAGAACAGGGCGGTATAGATGTACCTTATATGTCCTTTACTTCAGTTTGAACACAGAACAGGGCGGTATAGATGTACCTTATATGTCCTTTACTTCAGTTAGAACACAGAACAGGGCGGTATAGATGTACCTTATATGTCCTTTACTTCAGTTAGAACACAGAACAGGGCGGTATAGATGTACCTTATATGTCCTTTACTTCAGTTTGAACACAGAACAGGGCGGTATAGATGTACCTTATATGTCCTTTACTTCAGTTTGAACACAGAACAGGGCGGTATAGATGTACCTTATATGTCCTTTACTTCAGTTAGAACACAGAACAGGGCGGTATAGATGTACCTTATATGTCCTTTACTTCAGTTTGAACACAGAACAGGGCGGTATAGATGTACCTTATATGTCCTTTACTTCAGTTTGAACACAGAACAGGGCGGTATAGATGTACCTTATATGTCCTTTACTTCAGTTAGAACACAGAACAGGGCGGTATAGATGTACCTTATATGTCCTTTACTTCAGTTAGAACACAGAACAGGGCGGTATAGATGTACCTTATATGTCCTTTACTTCAGTTAGAACACAGAACAGGGCGGTATAGATGTACCTTATATGTCCTTTACTTCAGTTAGAACACAGAACAGGGCGGTATAGATGTACCCTTATATGTCCTTTACTTCAGTTAGAACACAGAACAGGGCGGTATAGATGTACCTTATATGTCCTTTACTTCAGTTAGAACACAGAACAGGGCGGTATAGATGTACACTTATATGTCCTTTACTTCAGTTAGAACACAGAACAGGGCGGTATAGATGTACCTTATATGTCCTTTACTTCAGTTAGAACACAGAACAGGGCGGTATAGATGTACCTTATATGTCCTTTACTTCAGTTAGAACACAGAACAGGGCGGTATAGATGTACCCTTATATGTCCTTTACTTCAGTTTGAACACAGAACAGGGCGGTATAGATGTACCTTATATGTCCTTTACTTCAGTTAGAACACAGAACAGGGCGGTATAGATGTACCTTATATGTCCTTTACTTCAGTTAGAACACAGAACAGGGCGGTATAGATGTACCTTATATGTCCTTTACTTCAGTTAGAACACAGAACAGGGCGGTATAGATGTACCTTATATGTCCTTTACTTCAGTTAGAACACAGAACAGGGCGGTATAGATGTACCTTATATGTCCTTTACTTCAGTTAGAACACAGAACAGGGCGGTATAGATGTACCTTATATGTCCTTTACTTCAGTTAGAACACAGAACAGGGCGGTATAGATGTACCTTATATGTCCTTTACTTCAGTTAGAACACAGAACAGGGCGGTATAGATGTACCTTATATGTCCTTTACTTCAGTTTGAACACAGAACAGGGCGGTATAGATGTACCTTATATGTCCTTTACTTCAGTTAGAACACAGAACAGGGCGGTATAGATGTACCTTATATGTCCTTTACTTCAGTTAGAACACAGAACAGGGCGGTATAGATGTACCTTATATGTCCTTTACTTCAGTTAGAACACAGAACAGGGCGGTATAGATGTACCTTATATGTCCTTTACTTCAGTTTGAACACAGAACAGGGCGGTATAGATGTACCTTATATGTCCTTTACTTCAGTTTGAACACAGAACAGGGCGGTATAGATGTACCTTATATGTCCTTTACTTCAGTTAGAACACAGAACAGGGCGGTATAGATGTACCCTTATATGTCCTTTACTTCAGTTAGAACACAGAACAGGGCGGTATAGATGTACCCTTATATGTCCTTTACTTCAGTTAGAACACAGAACAGGGCGGTATAGATGTACCCTTATATGTCCTTTACTTCAGTTTGAACACAGAACAGGGCGGTATAGATGTACCTTATATGTCCTTTACTTCAGTTAGAACACAGAACAGGGCGGTATAGATGTACCTTATATGTCCTTTACTTCAGTTTGAACACAGAACAGGGCGGTATAGATGTACCCTTATATGTCCTTTACTTCAGTTTGAACACAGAACAGGGCGGTATAGATGTACCCTTATATGTCCTTTACTTCAGTTAGAACACAGAACAGGGCGGTATAGATGTACCTTATATGTCCTTTACTTCAGTTTGAACACAGAACAGGGCGGTATAGATGTACCCTTATATGTCCTTTACTTCAGTTAGAACACAGAACAGGGCGGTATAGATGTACCTTATATGTCCTTTACTTCAGTTAGAACACAGAACAGGGCGGTATAGATGTACCAGAACAGGGCGGTATATGTACCCTTATATGTCCTTTACTTCAGTTAGAACACAGAACAGGGCGGTATAGATGTACCCTTATATGTCCTTTACTTCAGTTAGAACACAGAACAGGGCGGTATAGATGTACCCTTATATGTCCTTTACTTCAGTTAGAACACAGAACAGGGCGGTATAGATGTACCTTATATGTCCTTTACTTCAGTTAGAACACAGAACAGGGCGGTATAGATGTACCTTATATGTCCTTTACTTCAGTTAGAACACAGAACAGGGCGGTATAGATGTACCTTATATGTCCTTTACTTCAGTTAGAACACAGAACAGGGCGGTATAGATGTACCTTATATGTCCTTTACTTCAGTTTGAACACAGAACAGGGCGGTATAGATGTACCTTATATGTCCTTTACTTCAGTTTGAACACAGAACAGGGCGGTATAGATGTCAACCTTATATGTCCTTTACTTCAGTTAGAACACAGAACAGGGCGGTATAAGATGTACCTTATATGTCCTTTACTTCAGTTTAAAACAGAAACAGGGCGGTACAGAACAGGGCGGTATAGTATACCTTATATGTCCTTTACTTCAGTTAAACACAACAGGGCGGTATAGATGTACTTATATGTCTTTACTTCAGTTAGAACACAGAACAGGGCGGTATAGATGTACCTTATATGTCCTTTACTTCAGTTTGAACACAGAACAGGGCGGTAATAGATGTTACCCTATATGTCCTTTACTTCAGTTAGAACACAGAACAGGGCGGTATAGATGTACCTTATATGTCCTTTACTTCAGTTAGAACACAGAACAGGGCGGTATAGATGTACCTTATATGTCCTTTACTTCAGTTAGAACACAGAACAGGGCGGTATAGATGTACCTTATATGTCCTTTACTTCAGTTAGAACACAGAACAGGGCGGTATAGATGTACCCTTATATGTCCTTTACTTCAGTTTGAACACAGAAACAGGGCGGTATAGATGTACCTTATATGTCCTTTACTTCAGTTTAGAACACAGATCAGGGCGGTATAGATGTACCTTATATGTCCTTTACTTTAGTTTGAACACAGAACAGGGCGGTATAGATGTACCTTATATGTCCTTTACTTCAGTTTGAACACAGAACAGGGCGGTATAGATGTACCTTATATGTCCTTTACTTCAGTTAGAACACAGAACAGGGCGGTATAGATGTACGTTATATGTCCTTTTACTTCAGTTAGTACCTTACACAGAACAGGGCGGTATTGTACCTTATTATGTCTTTTCTTCATGTACCACAGAATCAGGGCGGATATATGTCCTTTACTTCAGTTTTCGAACACAGAACAGGGCGGTATAGATGTACCTTATATGTCCTTTACTTCAGTTAGAACACAGAACAGGGCGGTATAGATGTACCCTTATATGTCCTTTACTTCAGTTTGTACTCCAGACACAGGGGCGGGTATACATGTACCCTTATATGTCCTTTACTTCAGTTAGAACACAGAACAGGGCGGTATAGATGTAACTTATATGTCCTTTACTTCAGTTAGAACACAGAACAGGGGCGGTATAGATGTACCTTATATGTCCTTTACTTCAGTTTAGAAACACAGAACAGGGCGGTATAGATGTACCTTATATGTCCTTTACTTCAGTTAGAACACAGAACAGGGCGGTATAGATGTACCTTATATGTCCTTTTTACTTCAGTTAGAACACAGAACAGGGCGGTATAGATGTACCTTATATGTCCTTTACTTCAGTTAGAACACAGAACAGGGCGCGGTATAGATGTACCTTATATGTCCTTTACTTCAGTTAGAACACAGAACAGGGCGGTATAGATGTACCTTATATGTCCTTTACTTCAGTTAGAACACAGAACAGGGCGGTATAGATGTACCCTTATATGTCCTTTACTTCAGTTAGAACACAGAACAGGGCGGTATAGATGTACCCTTATATGTCCTTTACTTCAGTTAGAACACAGAACAGGGCGGTCCTTTATAGATAGATGTACCTTATATGTCCTTTACTTCAGTTAGAACACAGAACAGGGCGGTATAGATGTACCTTATATGTCCTTTACTTCAGTTAGAACACAGAACAGGGCGGTATACATGTACCCTTATATGTCCTTTACTTCAGTTAGAACACAGAACAGGGCGGTATAGATGTACCTTATATGTCCTTTACTTCAGTTAGAACACAGAACAGGGCGGTATAGATGTACCTTATATGTCCTTTACTTCAGTTAGAACACAGAACAGGGCGGTATAGATGTACCTTATATGTCCTTTACTTCAGTTAGAACACAGAACAGGGCGGTATAGATGTACCTTATATGTCCTTTACTTCAGTTAGAACACAGAACAGGGCGGTATAGATGTACCTTATATGTCCTTTACTTCAGTTTGAACACAGAACAGGGCGGTATAGATGTACCTTATATGTCCTTTACTTCAGTTAGAACACAGAACAGGAGAACAGGGCGTTATAGATGTACCCTTATATGTCCTATATCTTTCGCTTGAAGACAATTATGGAACAACAACAACCGGTTAAATAAAAACAAAAATGTGACCACAATAATGTGAGGTTTAATGTATATTCACTGTATCACTGTTTTAGAGATCATGATCTAGGAACAATAAACTCGGACGTCAAATTATAAGAATATGTCATCAATAAACCACTAATGATGTCACCACACTAATGGATTAGGATATCTCTATAGAGACACACATTCAATGGAACATGGCTGATTAATACATTGACACACGGAGAACACGAAATGAGGAAAAAACATCGACACGTGGAGAACACGAAATGAGGAAAAAACATTGACACATGGAGAACACGAACTGAGGAAAAAACATCGACACGTGGAGAACAAGAACTGAGGAAAAAACATCGACACGTGGAGAACACGAACTGAGGAAAAAATATTGACACATGGAGAACACGAACTGAGGAAAAAGCATCGACACGTGGAGAACACGACCTGAGGAAAAAATATTGACACATGGAGAACACGAACTGAGGAAAAAACATTGACACGTGGAGAACACGACCTGAGGAAAAAACATTGACACATGGTGTAGGGTTCACTTGTCTGGCCGCCATGCTGGTTACTTTATTACCATGTGGTACTTCCGGTTACATGCAAAATACGGAGTTGGTTATACTAAATTCCAGAGTAGGCTATACTAATATACGGAATGGACATTACATTTTTCCCCGTTTTAGCAATAAAATAAAATCTATATATAATCACAATTATTATTATCAAGACTTCATGTCTTTTTGTGTCCATATTATGAAATGAATGAATAGAGTGACCAGAATTCACAAACTCTAGCTTCATAGAGATGGAAATATTTGGCTAACCAAATTATCTATTTAAAGAATGTTAAACTGTAAACAACTACATAACAGATATAAGCCTGGTAAGATTGTAACTGTGTGAAAAGTTAAGGTATCTTGACCTGTTGATGACCAACGGGGATTATTGTGTATAGATACGTATACAGTATCTGCATGTTGACTATATGATCTGTGGTCTAGTCGGTTTGTAGACACGTTATATTTACTTTGTCGTAAAATGTATTACCAATACGTATTCATTCAGACTATAATACACGAAACAGTTACCTCTCCTGGGAGGCCTGACCCACCGACGACCTGCCGCATGGTGTCGCTGTGTACTACGTACCGCCTCGGATGTGGGCGAGGAAAACTTCATCTGGACAATGTTATCGATACAATAACTGCTACTCTGATATATTCCTAGCTTGCTTTCTATGGCGGCAGATATCGGCCATGTCGTACTGTGGCATTGGGGACCTCGCCTTGGTGTCTACTGTACCCGCAGTAAAGTTTTACTATTATCTATGTCTAACAAATCAATTATCGAATTATAGTGTTGTATTACTGAAACACGCAAAAATAGATTATGTAATGGGTGGATTTGTATAAAATAACGCTTCATTGTACATTTTTGGAACGAGGATCTGTTACATTGTAGACATAATATATAGTGTCAACAATAGACAATACGTTGTTTACAGAATCAGGGTGGGGAATCACGTGACTCAAAATGATATGTTTACCGGAAAGATGGCGAAAATACTGCCACTTCAGGCATTTTTTCCGGGGAGAACAGCTTATATTATCATTCAAATTTTAAGAAATTTTACTTACAAATTGACACTTTCTCCCTTTTTTAACATAATTTCACATATATTATTCGATATGTTGTTAAGATATATGATTTCATCCCCAAACAGTGTAGTTATACATCATTGTAGTGCAAATTAAATGTAAACAATGCGTAAATGTGGTTATGATAAGCTTCACGGACAAAATGAGTATGGTATATTTCACTGACAAATTATTAAAGTCCACGATATATTTGTCTTACATTCATAGCACCCGTATTTTGTCTTTTGTTTAAAACACAAACTAAAATTAAACATAGAATATATGTGAAATAATGTTAAAAAGAGGAGGAAATGCTGATTTGTAAGTAAAATTTCTTCTGTCCGTGAAGTATATCCAAGCTCAAATCACCGATGGCATAATCTTTCTGCATAATGTTCTCCAAAACTACTAAGATTTCGTACAGGAGGGTTCAAAGTCAAATAAGTACCAATGCATAGATGGTTTTAGACTATAAATTATAAGGAATGATAATATAAGCTGTTCTACCCGGAAAATATGCCTGAAGTAGCAGTATTTTCGCCATCATTCCGTGAAATATATAATTTTAAGTCACGTGATTCCTCACCCTGAGAATATTACATCATTGTCTGATACAGTGTCTCGATGTACATGTACTGATAACAATAGAAGATACAGTGTTTCAGTGTTATGTACTGATAACAATAGACGATACAGTGTTTGGTGTTATGTACTGATAACAATAGACGATACAGTGTTTGGTGTTATGTACTGATAACAATAGACGATACAGTGTTTAGGTGTTATGTACTGATAACAATAAACGATACAGTGTTTAGGTGTTATGTACTAATAACAATAGACGATACAGTGTTTCTGTGTTATGTACTGATAACTATAGACGATACAGTGTTTCTGTGTTATGTACTGATAACAATAGACGATACATTGTTTAGGTGTTATGTACTGATAACAATAGACGATACAGTGTTTCTGTGTTATGAACTGATAACAATAGACGATACAGTGTTTAGGTGTTATGTACTGATAACAATAGACGATACAGTGTTTGGTGTTATGTACTGATAACAATAGACGATACAGTGTTTAGGTGTTATGTACTGATAACAATAGACGATACAATAGATTTTTGTGTTATGTACTGATACCAATAGACGATGCAGTGTTTGGTGTTATGTACTGATAACAATAGACGATACAGTGTTTCTGTGTTATGTACTGATAACAATAGACGATACATTGTTTAGGTGTTATGTACTGATAACAATAGACGACTGTGTTATGAACTGATACCAATAGACGATGCAGTGTTTGGTGTTATGTACTGATAACAATAGACGATACAGTGTTTAGGTGTTATGTACTGATAACAATAGACGATACAGTGTTTGGTGTTATGTACTGATAACAATAGACGATACAGTGTTTAGGTGTTATGTACTGATAACAATAGACGATACAGTGTTTAGGTGTTATGTACTGATAACAATAGACGATGCAGTGTTTGGTGTTATGTACTGATAACAATAGACGACACAAGTAGACATTTCTAACGTCGGTCAGACACGGACTTCGAGACCAACTTCGACTATTTTCGATTCAAGGACTTGGCTCTGTTCATTGCTTGTGACTTATTGCTCGGAAGGGACTGTCTGTTGCGGCGAAAAGGGAGAGGGGCTTCTCAGTTTCCGTTTTTATTTCTTTTCATTTTTCCTTCCCTGATTTCCATATATTCTCTATCATCGACAGAGACATTAGGCTTGTCGTCGTCTGGGGTCCTACGAAAGTCATTTACGTGGAGTGGGCTTGTGCCAGGATTGTAGGACGACCCTTTACGAAGTTCGAATTGTGGATGATCCCTAAACAGACTTCCTCGATGACGACCCATCCTAGATATAGTCTCTGATTGGGTGCCTTTGTGATCTATTACGTGATGGGCTTCAATGCGGTCACGACCTATTGATTTCTGTCCCCCCTTGGAGTTGTGGGATATCCTTTGAAGCGACTTCTGGGGTTGGTATTTCAGAGTAAGTAGGTTCATGCTTTGCTGATCGATCAATGGATTCGATCATGTAGCCAAATGCCCTGCGTTTAGAAGAAACGAACTGACCGGAGTATGATGAGATCACATATTCTGATTCACAACCGTATTCCGGGAACGTATCAAAGAAGCTTGTGGTAGCTAGCGACATGTTACTTTGGTCATCTATAATACCATATAGGAGGATGTGGCGTTCTGGAGATTCTTTGGGGTAGACTCTAGCAAGAACGGTTTTTGCGCATGATTTTCCGTTTTTGTTTTTACCGCACAAGTTTGTACATTTGGCATTAACATCTGATGAAGTATCTTTGCTTGGTAGATCCTTCATAAACTGGCGCCTCTCTGCTATTGGTTTTTGTTGGAAGGCTCTGCATTCATTGAAGGTATATCTGGTATTATGAATAGGACACAGGTTCTCGTGTTAAGCAGAAGGTTGTGAATTTTTATCACTCTCAGATGGAATGTCCGTTTTCCATGTAGATACAACAGGAAAAGTCGATATCTTGCCCTTCTCAGTGTGTACCTGAGTTTTGTTTTCATTTTTGTAGATTAGGATGGGATCGTTGTTGGCTCGACTACTAAATTCGTGCACAAAGTTGCAGAAAACCTTGAATGGCGGGAATCCCACAGTGCTATCCTTCATATAGCGTGCCGCGCGATCTGTCCACTTTGATTGCATGAAGGGGGAAGTTTCTAAACAATAGGAGTTACACCGACTGATGAGTCGTAGTAGTATATGAGGGAACAGTATTTCTCTTGTTCCTTTATTGATAGGACATCCGCTAGGTCGTATAGGCGCTTCGTGTCTTTATTATAACGTTTGGGGAAGTTTGTGAGCTTATCACGCATCGAAGCCTCAACAAGTTCTGGGGCACCATATCTCTCGTCGAGTCGTTGCCAAATCCTGATGAGTCCGGATGATGGGTTGGCGGCATTAGAAGATCTAAGGCTCTCAGCGTGTCGTTATGACTCGTTACCGAGATATTTTACGAGCAGTTATATTTCCTCGCATGCCGGATGGCATGACTGTATCTGTTGGGTTAGTTTTTGATTGTTTGTGATTTAAGTCAATTTGCTCGGTCTCAACTGGCCATTGCCTGGGTATGTAGGTCGACGGGGCCATCATGGCAAATGGTTGGCGTGGTATTGACTCCTGTGTGTATGATAGGTTTGGCGGAGTATGAGTTGCATTAGTAGAGAGGAGTGGTGATGATGCATAGGTGTGAGAGGCACATGTTTGGGAATCAACCAGAGTGGTTCGATGCCAGAGCATGCTTAGAAGGACTGAACTCCTGAGCCGTAGCGCGTAGTTCAATGATAGGGCGCGGAACATTTTCCGGACCGTAAGAATTAGGATTCATATCAGGTGTGGGCTCGATATGTAAGGGTTGCTCCTTTTGTATACCCAGGTTACAGACAGACTGTTCATTAAAATGTTCCTGTATGTATTGCTTAGTCTGTTTTATCGAGTCCAGTTCTGGCACGGAGTTAGATCTGTTATCGTCTTCAGAATCTTCTTCATAGGCTATTACATTTGCTGCAGCAGCTGCGACCTCCTTTTTCTGATTTAGGAGATGAATGTCTGCAGTGAGTTGTGCCTTCTTTCTGTCAGATGTAGCTTTCTGTTTTGTTTCTTCCTCCTCAAGCATAGCTCTCTGAAGCTTAAGCTTGTGTTCAAGTTTTTCGAAGTCTAAGCGAGCTTCCAGGGCTTTAGCTTTGTGCCTAGCAAGGCTCGAGCTGGACTTACTTCGTATGCTGGTACCAGTATTATTACTTCTTATCGATGACTCCTGTAATACAGTGAGGAACCTCCTAGTGTTAGGGGAGTTTGTCCACTGTACCCTTAATACTAGAACAAATGTGGTTCATCTCATCTAAAACTCTAGACAATTTAGCCTCTAAACTACTGTGTATCATCTTTTGTGACGTGTATTTATATGTCATTGCGAATAGATCTTACTTTCGCCGTATATTTCTGTACTTCCTATAAATATATATCTTGCGCTTTTTCTGTACATTTAATAACACGACGCTCAGAGTTGATCTGGGTGGGCTCAAATAGATTGTTAATTTCACAGTTTTCCTCCGATTCATGTGAGGGATCAGCGCTGAGCTGTTTCTGAGACACAGTATGATCAGGTTTCTGAGGTAAGTTCGTTATCAGTGGGGCGCGAGTCGCGAGTAAACGAGATATCACTCATATTTGGGGCGGGCTGACTCGGGGGTTCAGTGTGAGGAGTTCTACGTTCGTCTGGGTTTTGTTTTTTAATTTACTGTACTGACATAGTCTGAATTCTAAGCTTTTTAATCTTTTATTCAATTTCTCACGAATGTCAGCAAACTCTGTCCTGAGACAGAGTAAAAAAACTGTAAACAGAAAAACATAGTATTCCCTTACAGTAGCGTGTAAGACATGTTTTCAGCCGACGCTGAATTAAGTTGTAGCTAGGTAAACAACGCGACATGATGATAGAAATACAAATTACACAATTAGAGATAATATCTGATAGAGTATCATTCACAATCATAGCTTGTAATTACTCTTTAGACTACAAGAGACTTTAGTTTTAAACAATGTTCGATATTCTGTCCAAAACCTCAGGTTTCCTTTCCCATTCTTTTTTCGTGCGGTCGATAATAAAAGTCCACTTCCTGAACCGAAAACCGTAATGGTTATTCCGGAATTTAAATTATCTACGCAAGGGTAAGACACGACACGTCCTCAATAATAATATTTATATTAACTGTTTCCAATGTCAATGACTTCATTATCATATTTTATACAAATGTAATAAACATATGAGTGCATAATGATAGTACAGGGAAACAATTGATTCTGTTGGTGGGAATTAATGCAAACGTCACTCTATGCAATCAGAACACTTCATGAAAAGAAAATGAAATCCAATTGAATAGGCTGTTAAATCTTAGGAATTGTCAATGATTTGATGCTGGAATGACAAAGATTGTGAGGAATATGAGGGACCATTTTTATTGATAGCTACAATACTATAACCATAAGGAATACTTTCTTAGTTGTGTAAAGATTACTGATAGTGAGACAGGGTTATTGTTAAAAAATATAGTTTATAACTGAAGCAAAATTAAAACATTTTAAAGATATCAAAAACGCTTAATCAAGGTAATAATAAAAATACTCTTGATAATCATATTTTATTTGTCATTAAATTGGGATGTACTCCGTGACGTCCGAGCAAAAATTGTACATTATACATTTTGGGATGATCCCTGAAAACAGTCGAAGTTGGTCTCGAAGTCCGTGTCTAATCGACGTTAGAATTGTCTAGTAGGAAGAGATTAAATAGTCTATACACACTGGCTTAGTTCAGCGTATCAGGTACGACGTCATCAACAGCTATGGCCATTAACGGGTTTCCCCAATATGAGCAAATTATCGAGTGTGTCATTGTATGTTTTGGAGGGCTGTGGTATGTTTTAGAAGGCTGTGTTATGTTTTGGAAGGCTGTGATATATATTAGAAGGCTGTGGTATATATCAGAAGGTTGAGGCTTATATTGGAAGGCTGTGGTATATATTGGAAGGCCGTGGTATGTTTTGGAAGGCTGTCGTACGTTTTGGTAGGCTGTAGTATGTTTTGGAAGGCTGTGGTATATATTGGAAGGCTGTAGTATGTTTTTGAAGGCTGTGGTATATATTGGAAGGCTGTAGTATGTTTTGGAAGGCTGTGGTATATTTTGGAAGGCTGTGTATATATTGGAAGGCTGTAGTATGTTTTGGAAGGCTGTGGTATATTTTGGATGACTGAGGTATGTTTTGGAAGGCTGTGGTATGTTTTGGAAGGCTGTGGTATATTTTGGATGACTGAGGTATGTTTTGGAAGGCTGTGGTATGTTTTGGATGACTGAGGTATGCTTTGGAAGGCTGTGGTATGTTTTGGATGACTGAGGTATGTTTTGGAAGGCTGTGGTATGTTTTGGAAGGCTGTGGTGTGGTATGTTTTGGAAGGCTGTGGTATGTTTTGGAAGGCTGTGGTATATATTGGAAGGCTGTAGTATGTTTTGGAAGGCTGTGGTATATATTGGAAGGCTGTAGAATGTTTTGGAAGGCTGTGGTATATATTGGAAGGCTGTAGTATGTTTTGGAAGGCTGTGGTATGTTTTGGATGACTGAGGTATGTTTTGGAAGGCTGTGGTATGTTTTGGAAGGCTGAGGTATGTTTTGGAAGGCTGTAGTATGTTTTGGATGACTGTGGTATGTTTTGGATGACTGAGGTATGTTTTGGAAGGCTGTGGTATGTTTTGGAAGGCTGTGGTATATATTTGAAGGCGTTGTGATATTATTGGAAGGCTGTGGTATATATTGGAAGGCGTTGTGGTATTATTGGAAGGCTGTGGTATGTTTTGGAAGGCTGTGGTATATATTGGAAGGCTGTGGTATATATTGCAAGGCTGTGGTATATATTGGAAGGCTGTGGTATATATTGGAAGACTGTGGTATATATTGGAAGGCTGAGGTGTGTTTTGGAAGGCTGTGGTATGTTTTGGAAGGCTATGATATATATTGGAAGGCTGTAGTATGTTTTGGAAGGCTCTAGTATGTTTCGGAAGGCTGTGGTATATTTTGGAAGGCTGTAGTATGTTTTGGATGACTGTGGTATGTTTTGGATGACTGAGGTATGTTTTGGAAGGCTGTGGTATGTTTTGGAAGGCTGTGGTATATATTGGAAGGCGTTGTGGTATTATTGGAAGACTGTGGTATATATTGGAAGGCGTTGTGGTATTATTGGAAGGCTGTGGTATGTTTTGGAAGGCTGTGGTATATATTGGAAGGCTGTGGTATATATTGCAAGGCTGTGGTATATATTGGAAAGCTGTGGTATATATTGGAAGACTGTGGTATATATTGGAAGGCTAAGGTGTGTTTTGGAAGGCTGCAGTATGTTTTGGAAGGCTCTAGTATGTTTCGGAAGACTGTGGTATATTTTGGAAGGCTCTAGTATGTTTCGGAAGGCTGTGGTATATTTTGGAAGGCTGTAGTATGTTTTGGAAGGCTGTAGTATGTTTTTGAAGGCTGTGGTACGTTTTGGAAGACTGTGGTATGTTTTGGAAGGCTGTAGTATGTTTTGGAAGGCTGTGGTATGTTCATTCTAAACCGTGCTTACGATCTGATATCTTAGGCACTGTTGTCTGTGTGTGATAGTAAATCCACATAAGGAAACGTTGACACCAGTTCTTAACTAGTTTACATATTCTGTCGTTAAATATTTGATGTGAATCAATAGAGACTTTATAATAATTCTACCTACCCAGACAAATCGATATCTTTATACAGACGTTGTATATCGGTTAATCACAAGAAACATATACCAAGGACTTTGGCGAAAATTTCAAATTATCTTTTATAAAGGAAACGGCTTGAGGGTGAAAATTCAATTTGACACGGGGCTATTTAGTTTTGTTTTACGACATGAACATATATACATTGTGTTCGGGGAGTAGACAAATAGAAAATGAAGGCTTGATCGGAACAGAGTTGTAATTTTGCTCACACTGCCTCGACTACATGTATTTAAACGAACTCTCACGAAATATGACAAAGTGTCATTTTCTATAGAAACTTCCACAGACATTTTATGTCGTGAGTCCTCCACACAATCTCCGGATAATAAACTCAGAATAATCAGGTGTCCGGGTAATCAGAAGCAGGAAATCGAATATTGTAAACTAACTTACTCTAGTGTTTGTTGATAAGTTGGTAGTTAGGGTATGCTGTACCTTCTAAGGTAATTTTAGGGTGGGTGGATTTTTCCCCAGACACAAAATCACGCCCACTCGATATACTAAAAACGGTCAAACCAGTAGTGCCACTCCCCTTATACTGAGGGCATATCGAGACAATGGTGTGGCTCGATAAGGGGACATAACCCAGCACTCGACAAGGGGACATAACCCAGCACTCGACAAGGGGACATAACCCAGCACTCGATGGTCGGGAGATTGTTTTGGAGGGCCCGCTTCCTCACAACATAAATAGAGAAATAAAATTTTCTCCTCACAGGAGTGAACGATCATCTCAAGGCAATAGGTGAGACGGGGTTCAAGGAGCGGATAGGAAGAGGTCAGTCAGTTAGGAAGAGGAAAGTCAGTTAGGAAGAGGTCGGTCAGTAAGGAAGAGGTCAGTCAGTTAGGAAGAGGTCAGTCAGTTAGGAAGAGGTCAGTCAGTTAGGAAGAGGTCAGTCAGTTAGGAAGAGGTCAGTCAGTTAGGAAGAGGTCAGTCAGTTAGGAAGAGGTCAGTCAGTTAGGAAGAGGTCAGTCAGTTAGGAAGAGGTCAGTCAGTTAGGAAGAGGTCAGTCAGTTAGGAAGAGGTCAGTCAGTTAGGAAGAAGTCAGTCAGGTAGGAAGAGGTCAGTCAGTTAGGAAGAAGTCAGTCAGTTAGGAAGAAGTCAGTCAGTTAGGAAGAGGTCAGTCAGTTAGGAAGAGGTCAGTCAGTTAGGAAGAGGTCAGTCAGTTAGGAAGAGGTCAGTCAGTTAGGAAGAGGTCAGTCAGTTAGGAAGAGGTCAGTCAGTTAGGAAGAGGTCAGTCAGTTAGGAAGAGGTCAGTCAGTTAGGAAGAGGTCAGTCAGTTAGGAAGAGGTCAGTCAGTTAGGAAGAAGTCAGTCAGTTAGGAAGAGGTCAGTCAGTTAGGAAGAGGTCAGTCAGTTAGGAAGAAGTCAGTCAGTTAGGAAGAGGTCAGTCAGTTAGAAGTCAGTCAGTTAGGAAGAGGTCAGTCAGTTAGGAAGAGGTCAGTCAGTTAGGAAGAAGTCAGTCAGTTAGGAAGAGGTCAGTCAGTTAGGAAGAGGTCAGTCAGTTAGGAAGAGGTCAGTCAGTTAGGAAGAGGTCAGTCAGTTAGGAAGAAGTCAGTCAGTTAGGAAGAGGTCAGTCAGTTAGGAAGAGGTCAGTCAGGTAGGAAGAGGTCAGTCAGTTAGGAAGAGGTCAGTCAGTTAGGAAGAAGTCAGTCAGTTAGGAAGAGGTCAGAGTCAGTTAGGAAGAGGTCAGTCAGTTAGGAAGAGGTCAGTCAGTTAGGAAGAGGTCAGTCAGTTAGGAAGAGGTCAGTCAGTTAGGAAGAGGTCAGTCAGTTAGGAAGAGGTCAGTCAGTTAGGAAGAGGTCAGTCAGTTAGGAAGAGGTCAGTCAGTTAGGAAGAGGTCAGTCAGTTAGGAAGAGGTCAGTCAGTTAGGAAGAGGTCAGTCAGTTAGGAAGAGGTCAGTCAGTTAGGAAGAGGTCAGTCAGTTAGGAAGAGGTCAGTCAGTTAGGAAGAGGTCAGTCAGTTAGGAAGAGGTCAGTCAGTTAGGAAGAGGTCAGTCAGTTAGGAAGAGGTCAGTCAGTTAGGAAGAGGTCAGTCAGTTAGGAAGAGGTCAGTCAGTTAGGAAGAGGTCAGTCAGTTAGGAAGAGGTCAGTCAGTTAGGAAGAGGTCAGTCAGTTAGGAAGAGGTCAGTCAGTTAGGAAGAGGTCAGTCAGTTAGGAAGAGGTCAGTCAGTTAGGAAGAGGTCAGTCAGTTAGGAAGAGGTCAGTCAGTTAGGAAGAGGTCAGTCAGGTAGGAAGAGGTCAGTCAGTTAGGAAGAGGTCAGTCAGTTAGGAAGAGGTCAGTCAGTTAGGAAGAGGTCAGTCAGTTAGGAAGAGGTCAGTCAGTTAGGAAGAGGTCAGTCAGTTAGGAAGAGGTCAGTCAGTTAGGAAGAGGTCAGTCAGTTAGGAAGAGGTCAGTCAGTTAGGAAGAGGTAGTCAGTAGGAAGAGTCAGTCAGTTAGGAAGAGGTCAGTCAGTAGGAAGAGGTCAGTCAGTAGGAAGAGGTCAGTCAGTTAGGAAGAGGTCAGTCAGTTAGGAAGAGGTCAGTCAGTTAGGAAGAGGTCAGTCAGTTAGGAAGAAGTCAGTCAGGAAGAGAAAAGTCAGTTAGGAAGAGGTCAGTCAGTTAGGAAGAGGTCAGTCAGTTAGGAAGAGGTCAGTCAGTTAGGAAGAGGTCAGTCAGTTAGGAAGAGGTCAGTCAGTTAGGAAGAAGTCAGTCAGTTAGGAAGAGGTCAGTCAGTTAGGAAGAGGTCAGTCAGTTAGGAAGAGGTCAGTCAGTTAGGAAGAGGTCAGTCAGTTAGGAAGAGGTCAGTCAGTTAGGAAGAGGTCAGTCAGTTAGGAAGAGGTCAGTCAGTTAGGAAGAGGTCAGTCAGTTAGGAAGAGGTCAGTCAGTTAGGAAGAGGTCACAGTTAGGTAAGAAGAGTAAGTCAGTCAGTTAGGAAGAGGTCAGTCAGTTAGGAAGAGGTCAGTCAGTAGGAAGAGGTCAGTCAGTTAGGAAGAGGTCAGTCAGTTAGGAAGAGGTCAGTCAGTTAGGAAGAGGTCAGTCAGTTAGGAAGAGGTCAGTCAGTTAGGAAGAGGTCAGTCAGTTAGGAAGAGGTCAGTCAGTTAGGAAGAGGTCAGTCAGTTAGGAAGAAGTCAGTCAGTTAGGAAGAGGTCAGTCAGTTAGTCAGGAAAGAGGTCAGTCAGTTAGGAAGAGGTCAGTCAGTTAGGAAGAGGTCAGTCAGTTAGGAAGAGGTCAGTCAGTTAGGAAGAGGTCAGTCAGTCAGTTAGGAAGAGGTCAGTCAGTTAGGAAGAGGTCAGTCAGTTAGGAAGAGGTCAGTCAGTTAGGAAGAGGTCAGTCAGGTAGGAAGAGGTCAGTCAGTTAGGAAGAGGTCAGTCAGTTAGGAAGAGGTCAGTCAGGTAGGAAGAGGTCAGTCAGTTAGGAAGAGGTCAGTCAGTTAGGAAGAGGTCAGTCAGTTAGGAAGAGGTCAGTCAGTTAGGAAGAGGTCAGTCGTCAGGTAGGAAGAGGTCAGTCAGTTAGGAAGAGTCCGTCAGTTAGGAAGAGGTCAGTCAGTTAGTCATGTTTTAGGGAAGTCAGTCAGGTCAGTTAAGGAGGTCAGTCATGTTAGGAAGAGGTCAGTCAGTTAGGAAGAGGTCAGTCAGGTAGGAAGAGGTCAGTCAGTTAGGAAGAGGTCAGTCAGTTAGGAAGAGGTCAGTCAGTTAGGAAGAGGTCAGTCAGTTAGGAAGAGGTCAGTCAGTTAGGAAGAGGTCAGTCAGTTAGGAAGAGGTCAGTCAGTTAGGAAGAAGTCAGTCAGTTAGGAAGGTTAGGTTAGGAAGAGGTCAGTCAATTAGGAAGAGTTCAGTCCGTTAGGATGAGGTCAGTCAGGAAGAGGTCAGTCAGTTAGGAAGAGGTCAGTCAGTTAGGAAGAGGTCAGTCAGTTAGGAAGAGGGTTCAGTCAGTTAGGAAGAGGTCAGTCAGTTAGGAAGTGGTCAGTTCAGTTAGGAAGAGGGTCAGTCAGGTAGGAAGAGGTCAGTCAGTTAGGAAGAGGTCAGTCAAGTTAGGAACGAGGTCAGTCAGTTAGGATGAGTCAATCAGTTAGGAAGAGGTCAGTCAGTAGGAATGTGGTCAGTCAGTTCAGGAGAGGTTAGTCTGGTAGAGAAGAGGTCAGTCAGTTAGGAAGAGGTCAGTCAGTTAGGAAGAGGGGCAGTCAGTCAGATTAGGAAGACGGTCAGTCAGTTAGGAAGAGGTCAGTCAGTTAGGAAGAGGTCAGTTAGTTAGAAGAGTCAGTCAGTTCAGGAAGAGGTCAGTCAGGATGATGTAGAGAAGGAAGGTCAGTCAGTTAGGAAGATAGGTCAGTCAGGTAGGAAGAGGTCAGTCAGGTAGGAAGAGGTCAGTCAGTTAGGAAGAGGTCAGTCAGTCAGGTAGGAAGGGTCAGTCAGTTAGGAAGAGGTCAGTCAGTTAGGAAGAGTGTTAATCACGTCCAGTCATTTTAGGAAGAGGTCATGTCAGTTAGGAAGAAGTCAGTCAGTTAGGAAGAGGTCAGTCAGTTAGGAAAACGGTCAGTCAGTTAGAAGAGGGGTCAGTAGGTCGGTCAGTTAGGAAGAAGTCAGTCAGTTAGGAAGAGGGTCAGTCAGCTTAGGAAGAGGTCAGTAGATAGGAAGAGGTCAGTCAGTTAGGAAGAGGTTCAGTCAGTATAGGAAGAGGTCAGTCAGTTAGGAAGAGTGTCAGTCAGGTAGGAAGAGGTCAGTCAGTTAGGAAGAGGTTAGTCCGAGTTAGGAAGAAGTCGCGTAGTACAGAACGAGGTCAGTCAGTTAGGAAGAGGTCAGTCAGTTAGGAAAGACGGTCAGTCAGTTAGGAAGAGGTCAGTCAGTTAGGGAAAGAGGTCAAAGTCTTTCGGCCCCAAGCCAGTCAGTAAGTCAGTTAGGAAGAGGTTAGTCAGTTAGGAAGAGGTCAGTTTCAGTTAGGAAGAAGTCTAGTTCAGGTCAAAGTTAGTAAGAGGGCAGTCAGTTAGGCCGATGTCAGTACGTTAGGAAGATGTCAGTTTATTAAAAGAAGTCGTTCGTTGGAATCAAGAAGCATGTGAGGTTCCGTATTAGGAAGGTCGACGTAAGGTCTGGTTTGTGACAGAAGGCTCGGTCCGTAAGGAATTTACGTTGTCATTCAGTTAGGAAGAGGTCAGTCCTCTATAGGAACGAGGTCCAGTAAGTGCTGGCGGCAATAGACCTAATACCAGATTAGTACTTCTACGGTACGTTACGTATGACTTTTGTTCAGTTACGGAAGCGGACAGTGTTCGACAATGTCATTTTGAAGTGTCGGGTTCACAAAGGAAGAAGTCCAGAAGTTAGGCTCATCCGAAAAATCTATCTTACAGAGGTCATAAATTTAGAAAGAGGACATTACTGTGACTGAGAAGTAGTGATTCAACTAATGTTACAGTCTATGTTACTGAATGACTGAGGTACACACAATGTTACAGTCTATTATGTTACTGAATGACTGAGGTACACACAATGTTACTGTCTATTATGTTACTGAATGACTGAGGTACACACAATGTTACAGTCTATTATGTTACTGAATGACTGAGTACACACAATGTTACAGTCTATTATGTTACTGAATGACTGAGGTACACACACAATGTTACTGTCTATTATGTTACTGAATGACTGAGGTACACACACAATGTTACAGTCTATTATGTTACTGAATGACTGAGGTACACACACAATGTTACAGTCTATTATGTTACTGAATGACTGAGGTACACACACAATGTTACTGTCTATTATGTTACTGAATGACTGAGGTACACACACAATGTTACAGTCTATTATGTTACTGAATGGACTGAGGTACACACACAATGTTACAGTCTATTATGTTTACTGAATGACTGAGGTACACACACAATGTTACAGTCTATTATGTTACTGAATGACTGAGGTACACACACAATGTTACAGTCTATTATGTTACTGAATGACTGAGGTACACACACAATGTTACAGTCTATTATGTTACTGAATGACTGAGGTACACACACAATGTTACAGTCTATTATGTTACTGAATGACTGAGGTACACACACAATGTTACAGTCTATTATGTTACTGAATGACTGAGGTACACACACATGTTACAGTCTATTATGTTACTGAATGACTGAGGTACACACACAATGTTACAGTCTATTATGTTACTGAATGACTGAGGTACACACAATGTTACAGTCTATTATGTTACTGAATGACTGAGGTACACACACAATGTTACAGTCTATTATGTTACTGAATGACTGAGGTACACACACAATGTTACAGTCTATTATGTTACTGAATGACTGAGGTACACACAATGTTACAGTCTATTATGTTACTGAATGACTGAGGTACACACACAATGTTACAGTCTATTATGTTACTGAATGACTGAGGTACACACACAATGTTACTGTCTATTATGTTACTGAATGACTGAGGTACACACACAATGTTACAGTCTATTATGTTACTGAATGACTGAGGTACACACACAATGTTACAGTCTATTATGTTACTGAATGACTGAGGTACACACAATGTTACAGTCTATTATGTTACTGAATGACTGAGGTACACACACAATGTTACAGTCTATTATGTTACTGAATGACTGAGGTACAACACAATGTTATAGTCTATTATGTTACTGAATGACTGAGGTACACACACAATGTTTAGTCTATTATGTTACTGAATGACTGAGGTACACACACAATGTTACAGTCTATTATGTTACTGAATGACTGAGGTACACACACAATGTTACAGTCTATTATGTTACTGAATGACTGAGGTACACACACATGTTACAGTCTATTATGTTACTGAATGACTGAGGTACACACAAATGTTACAGTCTATTATGTTACTGAATGACTGAGGTACACACACAATGTTACAGTCTATTATGTTACTGAATGACTGAGGTACACACACAATGTTACAGTCTATTATGTTACTGAATGACTGAGGTACACACACAATGTTACAGTCTATTATGTTACTGAATGACTGAGGTACACACACAATGTTACAGTCTATTATGTTACTGAATGACTGAGGTACACACACATGTTACAGTCTATTATGTTACTGAATGACTGAGGTACACACACAATGTTACAGTCTATTATGTTACTGAATGACTGAGGTACACACACAATGTTACTGTCTATTATGTTACTGAATGACTGAGGTACACACACAATGTTACAGTCTATTATGTTACTGAATGACTGAGGTACACACACAATGTTACAGTCTATTATGTTACTGAATGACTGAGGTACACACACAATGTTACAGTCTATTATGTTACTGAATGACTGAGGTACACACACAATGTTACAGTCTATTATGTTACTGAATGACTGAGGTACACACACAATGTTACAGTCTATTATGTTACTGAATGACTGAGGTACACACACAATGTTACAGTCTATTATGTTACTGAATGACTGAGGTACACACACAATGTTACAGTCTATTATGTTACTGAATGACTGAGGTACACACACAATGTTACAGTCTATTATGTTACTGAATGACTGAGGTACACACACAATGTTACAGTCTATTATGTTACTGAATGACTGAGGTACACACACAATGTTACAGTCTATTATGTTACTGAATGACTGAGGTACACACACAATGTTACAGTCTATTATGTTACTGAATGACTGAGGTACACACACAATGTTACAGTCTATTATGTTACTGAATGACTGAGGTACACACACAATGTTACAGTCTATTATGTTACTGAATGACTGAGGTACACACACAATGTTACAGTCTATTATGTTACTGAATGACTGAGGTACACACACAATGTTACAGTCTATTATGTTACTGAATGACTGAGGTACACACAATGTTACAGTCTATTATGTTACTGAATGACTGAGGTACACACACAATGTTACAGTCTATTATGTTACTGAATGACTGAGGTACACACACAATGTTACAGTCTATTATGTTACTGAATGACTGAGGTACACACACAAATGTTACAGTCTATTATGTTACTGAATGACTGAGGTACACACACAATGTTACAGTCTATTATGTTACTGAATGACTGAGGTACACACAATGTTACAGTCTATTATGTTACTGAATGACTGAGGTACACACACAATGTTACAGTCTATTATGTTACTGAATGACTGAGGTACACACACAATGTTACAGTCTATTATGTTACTGAATGACTGAGGTACACACACATGTTACAGTCTATTATGTTACTGAATGACTGAGGTACACACACAATGTTACAGTCTATTATGTTACTGAATGACTGAGGTACACACACAATGTTACAGTCTATTTATGTTACTGAATGACTGAGGTACACACACAATGTTACAGTCTATTATGTTACTGAATGACTGAGGTACACACACAATGTTACAGTCTATTATGTTACTGAATGACTGAGGTACACACACAATGTTACAGTCTATTATGTTACTGAATGACTGAGGTACACACAATGTTACAGTCTATTATGTTACTGAATGACTGAGGTACACACACAATGTTACAGTCTATTATGTTACTGAATGACTGAGGTATACACAATGTTACAGTCTATTATGTTACTGAATGACTGAGGTACACACAATGTTTCAGTCTATTATGTTACTGAATGACTGAGGTACACACACAATGTTACAGTCTATTATGTTACTGAATGACTGAGGTACACACACAATGTTACTGTCTATTATGTTACTGAATGACTGAGGTACACACACAATGTTACAGTCTATTATGTTACTGAATGACTGAGGTACACACACAATGTTACTGTCTATTATGTTACTGAATGACTGAGGTACACACACAATGTTACAGTCTATTATGTTACTGAATGACTGAGGTACACACACAATGTTACAGTCTATTATGTTACTGAATGACTGAGGTACACACACAAATGTACACACAATGTTATAGTCTATTATGTTACTGAATGACTGAGGTACACACAATGTTACAGTCTATTATGTTACTGAATGACTGAGGTACACACAATGTTACAGTCTATTATGTTACTGAATGACTGAGGTACACACACAATGTTACAGTCTATTATGTTACTGAATGACTGAGGTACACACACAATGTTACAGTCTATTATGTTATATACTGAATGACTGAGGTACACACACACAATGTTACAGTCTATTATGTTACTGAATGACTGAGGTACACACAATGTTACAGTCTATTATGTTACTGAATGACTGAGGTACACACAATGTTACAGTCTATTATGTTACTGAATGACTGAGGTACACACACAATGTTACAGTCTATTATGTTACTGAATGACTGAGGTACACACAATGTAACAGTCTATTATGTTACTGAATGACTGAGGTACACACAATGTTACAGTCTATTATGTTACTGAATGACTGAGGTACACACACAATGTTACAGTCTATTATGTTACTGAATGACTGAGGTACACACACAATGTTACAGTCTATTATGTTACTGAATGACTGAGGTACACACAATGTACGTCTATTATGTTACTGAATGACTGAGGTACACACACAATGTTACAGTCTATTATGTTACTGAATGACTGAGGTACACACACAATGTTACAGTCTATTATGTTACTGAATGACTGAGGTACACACAATGTTACAGTCTATTATGTTACTGAATGACTGAGGTACACACACAATGTTACAGTCTATTATGTTACTGAATGACTGAGGTACACACAATGTTACAGTCTATTATGTTACTGAATGACTGAGGTACACACACAATGTTACAGTCTATTATGTTACTGAATGACTGAGGTACACACACAATGTTACAGTCTATTATGTTACTGAATGACTGAGGTACACACAATGTTACAGTCTATTATGTTACTGAATGACTGAGGTACACACAATGTTACAGTCTATTATGTTACTGAATGACTGAGGTACACACAAATGTTACAGTCTATTATGTTACTGAATGACTGAGGTACACACACAATGTTACAGTCTATTATGTTACTGAATGACTGAGGTACACACAATGTTACAGTCTAT
This sequence comes from Argopecten irradians, assembly GCF_041381155.1. NCBI lineage: Eukaryota > Metazoa > Mollusca > Bivalvia > Pectinida > Pectinidae > Argopecten > Argopecten irradians. The sequence goes on along the minus strand of NC_091146.1, from coordinate 830,479 downwards.
TATGTTACTGAATGACTGAGGTACACACACAATGTTACAGTCTATTATGTTACTGAATGACTGAGGTACACACACAATGTTACAGTCTATTATGTTACTGAATGACTGAGGTACACACAATGTTACAGTCTATTATGTTACTGAATGACTGAGGTACACACACAATGTTACAGTCTATTATGTTACTGAATGACTGAGGTACACACAATGTTACAGTCTATTATGTTACTGAATGACTGAGGTACACACAATGTTACAGTCTATTATGTTACTGAATGACTGAGGTACACACACAATGTTACAGTCTATTATGTTACTGAATGACTGAGGTACACACAATGTTACAGTCTATTATGTTACTGAATGACTGAGGTACACACACAATGTTACAGTCTATTATGTTACTGAATGACTGAGGTACACACACAATGTTACAGTCTATTATGTTACTGAATGACTGAGGTACACACACAATGTTACAGTCTATTATGTTACTGAATGACTGAGGTACACACAATGTTACAGTCTATTATGTTACTGAATGACTGAGGTACACACAATGTTACAGTCTATTATGTTACTGAATGACTGAGGTACACACACAATGTTACAGTCTATTATGTTACTGAATGACTGAGGTACACACACAATGTTACAGTCTTATTATGTTACTGAATGACTGAGGTACACACAAATGTTACAGTCTATTATGTTACTGAATGACTGAGGTACACACACAATGTTACAGTCTATTATGTTACTGAATGACTGAGGTACACACACAATGTTACAGTCTATTATGTTACTGAATGACTGAGGTACACACACAATGTTACAGTCTATTATGTTACTGAATGACTGAGGTACACACACAATGTTACAGTCTATTATGTTACTGAATGACTGAGGTACACACACAATGTTACAGTCTATTATGTTACTGAATGACTGAGGTACACACACAATGTTACAGTCTATTATGTTACTGAATGACTGAGGTACACACACAATGTTACAGTCTATTATGTTACTGAATGACTGAGGTATACACACAATGTTACTGTCTATTATGTTACTGAATGACTGAGGTACACACACAATGTTACAGTCTATTATGTTACTGAATGACTGAGGTACACACACAATGTTACAGTCTATTATGTTACTGAATGACTGAGGTACACACACATGTTACAGTCTATTATGTTACTGAATGACTGAGGTACACACAATGTTACATGTTAACTGAGGTACCACACAATGTTACAGTCTATTATGTTACTGAATGACTGAGGTACACACACAATGTTACAGTCTATTATGTTACTGAATGACTGAGGTACACACACAATGTTACAGTCTATTATGTTACTGAATGACTGAGGTACACACACAATGTTACAGTCTATTATGTTACTGAATGACTGAGGTACACACACATGTTACAGTCTATTATGTTACTGAATGACTGAGGTACACACAATGTTACAGTCTATTATGTTACTGAATGACTGAGGTACACACACAATGTTACAGTCTATTATGTTACTGAATGACTGAGGTACACACAATGTTACAGTCTATTATGTTACTGAATGACTGAGGTACACACACAATGTTACAGTCTATTATGTTACTGAATGACTGAGGTACACACAATGTTACAGTCTATTATGTTACTGAATGACTGAGGTACACACACAATGTTACAGTCTATTATGTTACTGAATGACTGAGGTACACACAATGTTACAGTCTATTATGTTACTGAATGACTGAGGTACACACACAATGTTACAGTCTATTATGTTACTGAATGACTGAGGTACACACACCATGTTACAGTCTATTATGTTACTGAATGACTGAGGTACACACACAATGTTACAGTCTATTATGTTACTGAATGACTGAGGTACACACACAATGTTACAGTCTATTATGTTACTGAATGACTGAGGTACACACACAATGTTACAGTCTATTATGTTACTGAATGACTGAGGTACACACACAATGTTACTGTCTATTATGTTACTGAATGACTGAGGTACACACACAATGTTACAGTCTATTATGTTACTGAATGACTGAGGTACACACAATGTTACAGTCTATTATGTTACTGAATGACTGAGGTACACACACAATGTTACAGTCTATTATGTTACTGAATGACTGAGGTACACACACAATGTTACAGTCTATTATGTTACTGAATGACTGAGGTACACACACAATGTTACAGTCTATTATGTTACTGAATGACTGAGGTACACACACAATGTTACAGTCTATTATGTTACTGAATGACTGAGGTACACACAATGTTACAGTCTATTATGTTACTGAATGACTGAGGTACACACACAATGTTACAGTCTATTATGTTACTGAATGACTGAGGTACACACAATGTTACAGTCTATTATGTTACTGAATGAATGAGGTACACACACAATGTTACAGTCTATTATGTTACTGAATGACTGAGGTACACACAATGTTACAGTCTATTATGTTACTGAATGACTGAGGTACACACACAATGTTACAGTCTATTATGTTACTGAATGACTGAGGTACACACAATGTTACAGTCTATTATGTTACTGAATGACTGAGGTACACACAATGTTACAGTCTATTATGTTACTGAATGACTGAGGTACACACACAATGTTACAGTCTATTATGTTACTGAATGACTGAGGTACACACACAATGTTACAGTCTATTATGTTACTGAATGACTGAGGTACACACACATGTTACAGTCTATTATGTTACTGAATGACTGAGGTACACACAATGTTACAGTCTATTATGTTACTGAATGACTGAGGTACACACACAATGTTACAGTCTATTATGTTACTGAATGACTGAGGTACACACACAATGTTACAGTCTATTATGTTACTGAATGACTGAGGTACACACACAATGTTACAGTCTATTATGTTACTGAATGACTGAGGTACACACACAATGTTACAGTCTATTATGTTACTGAATGACTGAGGTACACACAATGTTACAGTCTATTATGTTACTGAATGACTGAGGTACACACACAATGTTACAGTCTATTATGTTACTGAATGACTGAAGTACACACACAATGTTACAGTCTATTATGTTACTGAATGACTGAGGTACACACACAATGTTACAGTCTATTATGTTACTGAATGACTGAGGTACACACAAATGTTACAGTCTATTATGTTACTGAATGACTGAGGGTACACACACAATGTTACAGTCTATTATGTTACTGAATGACTGAGGTACACACACAATGTTACAGTCTATTATGTTACTGAATGACTGAGGTACACACACAATGTTACAGTCTATTATGTTACTGAATGACTGAGGTACACACACAATGTTACAGTCTATTATGTTACTGAATGACTGAGGTACACACACAATGTTACAGTCTATTATGTTACTGAATGACTGAGGTACACACACAATGTTACAGTCTATTATGTTACTGAATGACTGAGGTACACACACAATGTTACAGTCTATTATGTTACTGAATGACTGAGGTACACACAATGTTACAGTCTATTATGTTACTGAATGACTGAGGTACACACACAATGTTACAGTCTATTATGTTACTGAATGACTGAGGTACACACACAATGTTACAGTCTATTATGTTACTGAATGACTGAGGTACACACACAATGTTACAGTCTATTATGTTACTGAATGACTGAGGTACACACACAATGTTACAGTCTATTATGTTACTGAATGACTGAGGTACACACACAATGTTACAGTCTATTATGTTACTGAATGACTGAGGTACACACAATGTTACAGTCTATTATGTTACTGAATGACTGAGGTACACACACAATGTTACAGTCTATTATGTTACTGAATGACTGAGGTACACACACAATGTTACAGTCTATTATGTTACTGAATGACTGAGGTACACACACAATGTTACAGTCTATTATGTTACTGAATGACTGAGGTACACACACAATGTTACAGTCTATTATGTTACTGAATGACTGAGGTACACACACAATGTTACAGTCTATTATGTTACTGAATGACTGAGGTACACACAATGTTACAGTCTATTATGTTACTGAATGACTGAGGTACACACAATGTTACAGTCTATTATGTTACTGAATGACTGAGGTACACACAATGTTACAGTCTATTATGTTACTGAATGACTGAGGTACACACACAATGTTACAGTCTATTATGTTACTGAATGACTGAGGTACACACACAATGTTACAGTCTATTATGTTACTGAATGACTGAGGTACACACACAATGTTACAGTCTATTATGTTACTGAATGACTGAGGTACACACAAATGTTACAGTCTATTATGTTACTGAATGACTGAGGTACACACACAATGTTACAGTCTATTATGTTACTGAATGACTGAGGTACACACACAATGTTACAGTCTATTATGTTACTGAATGACTGAGGTACACACAATGTTACAGTCTATTATGTTACTGAATGACTGAGGTACACACACAATGTTACAGTCTATTATGTTACTGAATGACTGAGGTACACACACAATGTTACAGTCTATTATGTTACTGAATGACTGAGGTACACACACAATGTTACAGTCTATTATGTTACTGAATGACTGAGGTACACACACAATGTTACAGTCTATTATGTTACTGAATGACTGAGGTACACACACAATGTTATAGTCTATTATGTTACTGAATGACTGAGGTACACACACAATGTTACAGTCTATTATGTTACTGAATGACTGAGGTACACACAATGTTACAGTCTATTATGTTACTGAATGACTGAGGTACACACAATGTTACAGTCTATTATGTTACTGAATGACTGAGGTACACACACAATGTTACAGTCTATTATGTTACTGAATGACTGAGGTACACACACAATGTTACAGTCTATTATGTTACTGAATGACTGAGGTACACACACAATGTTACAGTCTATTATGTTACTGAATGACTGAGGTACACACACAATGTTATAGTCTATTATGTTACTGAATGACTGAGGTACACACACAATGTTACAGTCTATTATGTTACTGAATGACTGAGGTACACACACAATGTTACAGTCTATTATGTTACTGAATGACTGAGGTACACACACAATGTTACAGTCTATTATGTTACTGAATGACTGAGGTACACACACAATGTTACAGTCTATTATGTAACTGAATGACTGAGGTACACACAATGTTACAGTCTATTATGTTACTGAATGACTGAGGTACACACACAATGTTACAGTCTATTATGTTACTGAATGACTGAGGTACACACAATGTTACAGTCTATTATGTTACTGAATGACTGAGGTACACACACAATGTTACAGTCTATTATGTTACTGAATGACTGAGGTACACACACAATGTTACAGTCTATTATGTTACTGAATGACTGAGGTACACACACAATGTTACAGTCTATTATGTTACTGAATGACTGAGGTACACACACAATGTTACAGTCTATTATGTTACTGAATGACTGAGGTACACACACAATGTTACAGTCTATTATGTTACTGAATGACTGAGGTACACACACATGTTACAGTCTATTATGTTACTGAATGACTGAGGTACACACAATGTTACAGTCTATTATGTTACTGAATGACTGAGGTACACACACAATGTTACAGTCTATTATGTTACTGAATGACTGAGGTACACACACAATGTTACAGTCTATTATGTTACTGAATGACTGAGGTACACACACAATGTTACAGTCTATTATGTTACTGAATGACTGAGGTACACACACAATGTTACAGTCTATTATGTTACTGAATGACTGAGGTACACACACATGTTACAGTCTATTATGTTACTGAATGACTGAGGTACACACACAATGTTACAGTCTATTATGTTACTGAATGACTGAGGTACACACACAATGTTACAGTCTATTATGTTACTGAATGACTGAGGTACACACACAATGTTACAGTCTATTATGTTACTGAATGACTGAGGTACACACACAATGTTACAGTCTATTATGTTACTGAATGACTGAGGTACACACAATGTTACTGTCTATTATGTTACTGAATGACTGAGGTACACACACAATGTTACAGTCTATTATGTTACTGAATGACTGAGGTACACACACAATGTTACAGTCTATTATGTTACTGAATGACTGAGGTACACACAATGTTACAGTCTATTATGTTACTGAATGACTGAGGTACACACACAATGTTACAGTCTATTATGTTACTGAATGACTGAGGTACACACAATGTTACAGTCTATTATGTTACTGAATGACTGAGGTACACACACAATGTTACAGTCTATTATGTTACTGAATGACTGAGGTACACACACACACAATGTTACAGTCTATTATGTTACTGAATGACTGAGGTACACACACAATGTTACAGTCTATTATGTTACTGAATGACTGAGGTACACACACAATGTTACAGTCTATTATGTTACTGAATGACTGAGGTACACACACAATGTTACAGTCTATTATGTTACTGAATGACTGAGGTACACACACATGTTACAGTCTATTATGTTACTGAATGACTGAGGTACACACACAATGTTACAGTCTATTATGTTACTGAATGACTGAGGTACACACACAATGTTACAGTCTATTATGTTACTGAATGACTGAGGTACACACACAATGTTACAGTCTATTATGTCATAGTCTATTATGTTACGAATGACTGAGGTACACACACAATGTTACAGTCTATTATGTTACTGAATGACTGAGGTACACACACAATGTTACAGTCTATTATGTTACTGAATGACTGAGGTACACACACAATGTTACAGTCTATTATGTTACTGAATGACTGAGGTACAAACACAATGTTACAGTCTATTATGTTACTGAATGACTGAGGTACACACACAATGTTACAGTCTATTATGTTACTGAATGACTGAGGTACACACACAATGTTACAGTCTATTATGTTACTGAATGACTGAGGTACACACACAATGTTACAGTCTATTATGTTACTGAATGACTGAGGTACACACACAATGTTACAGTCTATTATGTTACTGAATGACTGAGGTACACACAATGTTACAGTCTATTATGTTACTGAATGACTGAGGTACACACACAATGTTACAGTCTATTATGTTACTGAATGACTGAGGTACACACACAATGTTACAGTCTATTATGTTACTGAATGACTGAGGTACACACAATGTTACAGTCTATTATGTTACTGAATGACTGAGGTACACACACAATGTTACAGTCTATTATGTTACTGAATGACTGAGGTACACACACAATGTTACAGTCTATTATGTTACTGAATGACTGAGGTACACACAATGTTACAGTCTATTATGTTACTGAATGACTGAGGTACACACACAATGTTACAGTCTATTATGTTACTGAATGACTGAGGTACACACACATGTTACAGTCTATTATGTTACTGAATGACTGAGGTACACACACAATGTTACAGTCTATTATGTTACTGAATGACTGAGGTACACACACAATGTTACAGTCTATTATGTTACTGAATGACTGAGGTACACACACAATGTTACAGTCTATTATGTTACTGAATGACTGAGGTACACACACAATGTTACAGTCTATTATGTTACTGAATGACTGAGGTACACACACAATGTTACAGTCTATTATGTTACTGAATGACTGAGGTACACACACAATGTTACAGTCTATTATGTTACTGAATGACTGAGGTACACACAATGTTACAGTCTATTATGTTACTGAATGACTGAGGTACACACAATGTTACAGTCTATTATGTTACTGAATGACTGAGGTACACACACAATGTTACAGTCTATTATGTTACTGAATGACTGAGGTACACACACAATGTTACAGTCTATTATGTTACTGAATGACTGAGGTACACACACAATGTTACAGTCTATTATGTTACTGAATGACTGAGGTACACACACAATGTTACAGTCTATTATGTTACTGAATGACTGAGGTACACACAATGTTACAGTCTATTATGTTACTGAATGACTGAGGTACACACAATGTTACAGTCTATTATGTTACTGAATGACTGAGGTACACACAATGTTACAGTCTATTATGTTACTGAATGACTGAGGTACACACACAATGTTACAGTCTATTATGTTACTGAATGACTGAGGTACACACACAATGTTACAGTCTATTATGTTACTGAATGACTGAGGTACACACACAATGTTACAGTCTATTATGTTACTGAATGACTGAGGTACACACACAATGTTACAGTCTATTATGTTACTGAATGACTGAGGTACACACACAATGTTACAGTCTATTATGTTACTGAATGACTGAGGTACACACACAATGTTACAGTCTATTATGTTACTGAATGACTGAGGTACACACACAATGTTACAGTCTATTATGTTACTGAATGACTGAGGTACACACAATGTTACAGTCTATTATGTTACTGAATGACTGAGGTACACACACAATGTAACAGTCTATTATGTTACTGAATGACTGAGGTACACACACAATGTTACAGTCTATTATGTTACTGAATGACTGAGGTACACACAATGTTACAGTCTATTATGTTACTGAATGACTGAGGTACACACACAATGTTACAGTCTATTATGTTACTGAATGACTGAGGTACACACACAATGTTACAGTCTATTATGTTACTGAATGACTGAGGTACACACACAATGTAACAGTCTATTATGTTACTGAATGACTGAGGTACACACACAATGTTACAGTCTATTATGTTACTGAATGACTGAGGTACACACACAATGTTACAGTCTATTATGTTACTGAATGACTGAGGTACACACACAATGTTACAGTCTATTATGTTACTGAATGACTGAGGTACACACACAATGTTACAGTCTATTATGTTACTGAATGACTGAGGTACACACACATGTTACAGTCTATTATGTTACTGAATGACTGAGGTACACACACAATGTTACAGTCTATTATGTTACTGAATGACTGAGGTACACACACAATGTTACAGTCTATTATGTTACTGAATGACTGAGGTACACACACAATGTTACAGTCTATTATGTTACTGAATGACTGAGGTACACACACAATGTTACAGTCTATTATGTTACTGAATGACTGAGGTACACACACAATGTTACAGTCTATTATGTTACTGAATGACTGAGGTACACACAATGTTACAGTCTATTATGTTACTGAATGACTGAGGTACACACACAATGTTACAGTCTATTATGTTACTGAATGACTGAGGTACACACACAATGTTACAGTCTATTATGTTACTGAATGACTGAGGTACACACAATGTTACAGTCTATTATGTTACTGAATGACTGAGGTACACACACAATGTTACAGTCTATTATGTTACTGAATGACTGAGGTACACACAATGTTACAGTCTATTATGTTACTGAATGACTGAGGTACACACACAATGTTACAGTCTATTATGTTACTGAATGACTGAGGTACACACAATGTTACAGTCTATTATGTTACTGAATGACTGAGGTACACACAATGTTACAGTCTATTATGTTACTGAATGACTGAGGTACACACACAATGTTACAGTCTATTATGTTACTGAATGACTGAGGTACACACACAATGTTACAGTCTATTATGTTACTGAATGACTGAGGTACACACACAATGTTACAGTCTATTATGTTACTGAATGACTGAGGTACACACAATGTTACAGTCTATTATGTTACTGAATGACTGAGGTACACACACAATGTTACAGTCTATTATGTTACTGAATGACTGAGGTACACACAATGTTACTGTCTATTATGTTACTGAATGACTGAGGTACACACACAATGTTACTGTCTATTATGTTACTGAATGACTGAGGTACACACACAATGTTACAGTCTATTATGTTACTGAATGACTGAGGTACACACAATGTTACTGTCTATTATGTTACTGAATGACTGAGGTACACACACAATGTTACAGTCTATTATGTTACTGAATGACTGAGGTACACACACAATGTTACAGTCTATTATGTTACTGAATGACTGAGGTACACACACAATGTTACAGTCTATTATGTTACTGAATGACTGAGGTACACACACAATGTTACAGTCTATTATGTTACTGAATGACTGAGGTACACACACAATGTTACAGTCTATTATGTTACTGAATGACTGAGGTACACACAATGTTACAGTCTATTATGTTACTGAATGACTGAGGTACACACAATGTTACAGTCTATTATGTTACTGAATGACTGAGGTACACACACAATGTTACAGTCTATTATGTTACTGAATGACTGAGGTACACACAATGTTACAGTCTATTATGTTACTGAATGACTGAGGTACACACACAATGTTACAGTCTATTATGTTACTGAATGACTGAGGTACACACACAATGTTATAGTCTATTATGTTACTGAATGACTGAGGTACACACACAATGTTACAGTCTATTATGTTACTGAATGACTGAGGTACACACACAATGTTACAGTCTATTATGTTACTGAATGACTGAGGTACACACACAATGTTACAGTCTATTATGTTACTGAATGACTGAGGTACACACAATGTTACAGTCTATTATGTTACTGAATGACTGAGGTACACACACAATGTTACAGTCTATTATGTTACTGAATGACTGAGGTACACACACAATGTTACAGTCTATTATGTTACTGAATGACTGAGGTACACACACAATGTTACAGTCTATTATGTTACTGAATGACTGAGGTACACACACAATGTTACAGTCTATTATGTTACTGAATGACTGAGGTACACACAATGTTACAGTCTATTATGTTACTGAATGACTGAGGTACACACACAATGTTACAGTCTATTATGTTACTGAATGACTGAGGTACACACAATGTTACGTCTATTATGTTACTGAATGACTGAGGTACACACACAATGTTACAGTCTATTATATGTTACTGAATGACTGAGGTACACACACAATGTTACAGTCTATTATGTTACTGAATGACTGAGGTACACACACAATGTTACTGTCTATTATGTTACTGAATGACTGAGGTACACACACAATGTTACAGTCTATTATGTTACTGAATGACTGAGGTACACACACAATGTTACAGTCTATTATGTTACTGAATGACTGAGGTACACACACAATGTTACAGTCTATTATGTTACTGAATGACTGAGGTACACACAATGTTACAGTCTATTATGTTACTGAATGACTGAGGTACACACACAATGTTACAGTCTATTATGTTACTGAATGACTGAGGTACACACACAATGTTACAGTCTATTATGTTACTGAATGACTGAGGTACACACACAATGTTACAGTCTATTATGTTACTGAATGACTGAGGTACACACACAATGTTACAGTCTATTATGTTACTGAATGACTGAGGTACACACAATGTTACAGTCTATTATGTTACTGAATGACTGAGGTACACACACAATGTTACAGTCTATTATGTTACTGAATGACTGAGGTACACACACAATGTTACAGTCTATTATGTTACTGAATGACTGAGGTACACACAATGTTACAGTCTATTATGTTACTGAATGACTGAGGTACACACAATGTTACAGTCTATTATGTTACTGAATGACTGAGGTACACACACAATGTTACAGTCTATTATGTTACTGAATGACTGAGGTACACACACAATGTTACAGTCTATTATGTTACTGAATGACTGAGGTACACACACAATGTTACAGTCTATTATGTTACTGAATGACTGAGGTACACACACAATGTTACAGTCTATTATGTTACTGAATGACTGAGGTACACACACAATGTTACAGTCTATTATGTTACTGAATGACTGAGGTACACACACAATGTTACAGTCTATTATGTTACTGAATGACTGAGGTACACACACAATGTTACAGTCTATTATGTTACTGAATGACTGAGGTACACACACAATGTTACAGTCTATTATGTTACTGAATGACTGAGGTACACACACAATGTTACAGTCTATTATGTTACTGAATGACTGAGGTACACACACAATGTTACAGTCTATTATGTTACTGAATGACTGAGGTACACACACAATGTTACAGTCTATTATGTTACTGAATGACTGAGGTACACACACAATGTTACAGTCTATTATGTTACTGAATGACTGAGGTACACACACAATGTTACAGTCTATTATGTTACTGAATGACTGAGGTACACACACAATGTTACAGTCTATTATGTTACTGAATGACTGAGGTACACACACAATGTTACAGTCTATTATGTTACTGAATGACTGAGGTACACACACAATGTTACAGTCTATTATGTTACTGAATGACTGAGGTACACACAATGTTACAGTCTATTATGTTACTGAATGACTGAGGTACACACACAATGTTACAGTCTATTATGTTACTGAATGACTGAGGTACACACACAATGTTACAGTCTATTATGTTACTGAATGACTGAGGTACACACACAATGTTACAGTCTATTATGTTACTGAATGACTGAGGTACACACAATGTTACAGTCTATTATGTTACTGAATGACTGAGGTACACACAATGTTACAGTCTATTATGTTACTGAATGACTGAGGTACACACAATGTTACAGTATATTATGTTACTGAATGACTGAGGTACACACACAATGTTACTGTCTATTATGTTACTGAATGACTGAGGTACACACACAATGTTACAGTCTATTATGTTACTGAATGACTGAGGTACACACAATGTTACAGTCTATTATGTTACTGAATGACTGAGGTACACACACAATGTTACTGTCTATTATGTTACTGAATGACTGAGGTACACACACAATGTTATAGTCTATTATGTTACTGAATGACTGAGGTACACACACAATGTTACAGTCTATTATGTTACTGAATGACTGAGGTACACACACAATGTTACAGTCTATTATGTTACTGAATGACTGAGGTACACACAATGTTACAGTCTATTATGTTACTGAATGACTGAGGTACACAACACAATGTTACAGTCTATTATGTTACTGAATGACTGAGGTACACACAATGTTACAGTCTATTATGTTACTGAATGACTGAGGTACACACACAATGTTATAGTCTATTATGTTACTGAATGACTGAGGTACACACACAATGTTATAGTCTATTATGTTACTGAATGACTGAGGTACACACACAATGTTACAGTCTATTATGTTACTGAATGACTGAGGTACACACAATGTTACAGTCTATTATGTTACTGAATGACTGAGGTACACACAATGTTACAGTCTATTATGTTACTGAATGACTGAGGTACATACACAATGTTACAGTCTATTATGTTACTGAATGACTGAGGTACACACAATGTTACAGTCTATTATGTTACTGAATGACTGAGGTACACACACAATGTTACAGTCTATTATGTTACTGAATGACTGAGGTACACACACAATGTTACAGTCTATTATGTTACTGAATGACTGAGGTACACACACAATGTTACAGTCTATTATGTTACTGAATGACTGAGGTACACACAATGTTACAGTCTATTATGTTACTGAATGACTGAGGTACACACAATGTTACAGTCTATTATGTTACTGAATGACTGAGGTACACACACAATGTTACAGTCTATTATGTTACTGAATGACTGAGGTACACACAATGTTACAGTCTATTATGTTACTGAATGACTGAGGTACACACACAATGTTACAGTCTATTATGTTACTGAATGACTGAGGTACACACACAATGTTACAGTCTATTATGTTACTGAATGACTGAGGTACACACAATGTTACTTTCTATAATGCAAGCATTGACCTATATCTATCTAAGATATAATCTAGCATAGATTAATATGCCTCTACTTTAATTACACTATATAAAAGATACTTTTTTAAATTTACTAGCTCTCTGCTTTTCCCAAAAACCTTGCTCAGCTGTGTGTTAGTCATCGAACTAGCACACCCCTGGAAGCTAGCACACCCTTGCACTCGGATATTTCCGTTTAACCAATCAGATTCGAGGTGGGCGGAATTTGTTTCCGATCACGCCATCAGTTGCTAGGTGACGTAACAATTGGACGGAGCTAGTTTCCGATCACGCCATCTCCGTTGACGTACTCAGACGACGTTAGTATCGAACAGAAACTGTTACCGAACACGTCGTCATGTTTATCTTGTAAGTGAGAGGCTTGTGAAAAAAATGTAATGGGGCCAGAAGGCAATACCTTTTACATGAACGTACAGTTATGTATACATTTAAGCTACCTGTAAGTGGTTAACGTCTCGGAATTTCAACAATATTTATATATAAATTTAGTATTATGCCTAGTGGTATAAATGTTGAAATATCGAGAAATCATAGTGGAATCAAATTTTAACCTGCGGGTTGAATAGACGCAAAACAAAATGGACATGAAATCACAGTTATCATCTCGGAATGATTTGTATGTTTGAAGATAAGATTACGTAGATCGATTACAACGTAAAATTATCTCAATCTCCAATGACCATTGCCGTACGCGACAGGAATATATAGCGTATGAGAGAAATATATATTTAGTCTTATCATAGCTTTTGTATGTATCGGTATATTAAAACAGTTAAAGTATGGGATTGAGTGATATATCAGTTTTCGTTTTCCCTCGAACTTGCCAATTCCCTCGGCTCCGCCTCGGGAAATAGACAAGTCTCGGGAAACCAGAAACTTGCTATATCCCTCAACCCCATACTTTAACTGTATACTACCCCATATCTAACTAAGATACGTGTAGCTTTACTAACATTGACTACCCCCATATCTAACTAAGATACGTGTAGCTTTACTAGCATTGACTACCCCATATCTAACTAAGATACGTGTAGCTTTACTAACATTGACTACCCCCATATCTAACTAAGATACGTGTAGCTTTACTAGCATTGACTACCCCATATCTAACTAAGATACGTGTAGCTTTACTAGCATTGACTACCCCATATCTAACTCAGATACGTGTAGCTTTACTACCACTGACTACCCCATATCTAACTAAGATAACTGTAGCTTTACTAGCATCGACTACCCTCATATCTAACTAAGATAGTCTAGCTTTACTACCATTGACTACCCCCATATCTAACTAAGATACGTGTAGCTTTACTAACATTGACTACCCCCATATCTAACTAAAATACGTGTAGCTTTACTAGCATTGACTACCCCCATATCTAACTAAAATACGTGTAGCTTTACTAGCATTGACTACCCCATATCTAACTAAGATATGTGTAGCTTTACTAGCATTGACTACCCCCATATCTAATTAAGATACGGGTAGCTTTACCAGCTTATTGAAGTTCATACTTAATCTTGGATGATTTAAACTTTAAGCTTTTTGAGTTAATATGGCACCAGAAAATTTAAAATGAATTACCGGCCACTGCAGCATGACATAGGATATCTGAAAACGATAAATAGTAGAAATAGTTGTGAATTATTTATTGTGATCTGCAGTGAACAGCTGATATTGGTTATGATTTATCGTTATTAAGAATGTGTTATTAAAAATAGAAAGCAATTTGTGGACGTCACATTTATCGATCGCACGCGCAGGACATGATGTATGGGTTAATCACGTGACGTGTTGACACACAAAGTTTTCCCGTAAAGGTCACATGGTGATGATATTAGTGCCGTTTTTCACATGAAATCACCCATTCATGCGCGCTATTGACTGTGGTAGTAAATCGTATCGGTAAATCTGTTGTTTTTACTCAGTATATTTGTCTGAAAGTTGATTTAAGTTCTTCTCTCCTAACTAGTTTACATTCCTATATATGTGTGATGGCGTACCATATTGTAACAGGAGAAGCGTACAGACTATCGTAGTGGTTAATATGTTTAAAGTGAAAATTGTTGAAATTTTGGTTCTACTAAAGTGATCTATCAGGCTTTATATAGCAGATATCAATAAACTGTTGATACAACCCTTCATAAATCTCACCTAAATCTCGACAACAATGGTTTTTCTCCGAGTACTCTGGCTTTCCTCAAACCAATAAACCTAGCACGCCCTTACATGACTCTGTCTGTTAATATGACGTTGAACTTATAAAACCCAAACCTTCACAAATTTTATCTATATCTCGAGAACGATAAGCAGGTCAGTTGTACTATATTATTCTATTTATTGCCACCAAAGTTGAAGATTTCAAAAGCATGAATAAAAAACACATATGAAAAGCAGTATATTTAAATATGTCCCTATATAAATTAGCGTAATCGCAATGACGTATGAATAAAAACGCAGTGTAGGTTCGGACTACATGTACTTCTAGTTCACGCTTCGATTAGATTTTGCGTCATAAGTTGACGGATTTCAAAATAACAATAAAGAGTTTTATTAGATCCAATTAAATATGTGTTTGACATCAAAACAAAAGATGTGTTCAAGCATTGTAATGGTAATAAACAACAAAATGAATCGCTGATCGGGGCTACAACCGGAAGGATTTCCTCAGGAATATTCGGGGAATTCCATAGTTAAGTCAGTAGTACAGCATCTCACCTAAATATACAGAACATCTGATTGTCGGGGAACAATTCTGGGAGCGTCTAAGCGAACAATAGGTCAACAGATCATATACAGGTGTCCAGGAAAAAAACATTACAGGTAGCCTATCCGAAACAGCATCGTCAGCTTTATTCTCCGTCTTTGCATTCAAAATAGGCCTACACACATACAATTTGATTAGTTTGATTAGTTTAAGGTCCTATTAACAGCCAGGGTCATGTAAGGACGTGCCAGGTTTGTTGATGGAGGAAAGCCGGAGTACCCGGAGAAAAACCACCGACCAGCGGTCAGTACCTGGCAACTGCCCCACATGGGATTCGAACCCGCTTCCCAGAGGTGGAGGGCTTGTGGTAATATGTCGGGACATCTTAACCACTCGGCCACCGCGGCCCAACACACATACAAACACCTATCCTACGTACAATAACATAAAAGTCATGACTATCAAGAATTTAGTCCATATCGCGTTCGTACACCGATACATACATGACAAACATTCAGCAGCTCAACGGTCATACCATCAATAGGCTATATATCAGTAACTTTCCTCGGTTGAAAAATATGGCGGCTCGCTCACTTCGGACCGAATCACTACCTAGTTAGATATGTGGGTAGTCACTACATACCGGTAGTCGTTCCGCCTACACAAATTTTACCTAAATCTCGACAATGATAAGTAGGTCAGTTGTACTATATATTACAAGTCTAGTACAGTCCTACACAAATCTTACCTAAATCTCGACAACGATAAGTAGGTCAGTTGTACTATATATTACAAGTCTAGTACAGTCCTACACAAATCTTACCTAAATATCGACAATGATAAGTAGGTCAGTTGTACTATATATTACATGTCTAGTACAACCCTACACAAATCTTACCTAAATATCGACAATGATAAGTAGGTCAGTTGTACTATATATTACATGTCTAGTACAACCCTACACAAATCTTACCTAAATCTCGACAATGATAGTAGTAGGTCAGTTGTACTATATATTACAAGTCTAGTACAGTCCTACACAAATCTTACCTAAATATCGACAATGATAAGTAGGTCAGTTGTACTATACATTACATGCCTAGTAAAGCCCTACACAAATCTTACCTAAATCTCGACAATGATAAGTAGGTCAGTTGTACTATATATTACATGTCTGGTACAGTCCTACACAAATCTTACCTAAATCTCGACAATGATAAGTAGGTCAGTTGTACTATATATTACATGTCTAGTACAGCCCTACACAAATCTTACCTAAATCTCGACAATGATAAGTAGGTCAGTTGTACTATATATTACAAGTCTAGTACAGTCCTACACAAATCTTACCTAAATATCGACAATGATAAGTAGGTCAGTTGTACTATATATTACATGTCTGGTACAGTCCTACACAAATCTTACCTAAATCTCGACAATGATAAGTAGGTCAGTTGTACTATATATTACAAGTCTAGTACAGTCCTACACAAATCTTACCTAAATCTCGACAATGATAAGTAGGTCAGTTGTACTATATATTACAAGTCTAGTACAGTCCTACACAAATCTTACCTAAATCTCGACAATAAGTAGGTCAGTTGTACTACATATTACATGTCTAGTACAGTCCTACACAAATCTTACCTAAATCTCGACAATGATAAGTAGGTCAGTTGTACTATATATTACAAGTCTAGTACAGTCCTACACAAATCTTACCTAAATCTCGACAACGATAAGTAGGTCAGTTGTACTATATATTACATGTCTGGTACAGCCCTACACAAATCTTACCTAAATCTCGACAACGATAAGTAGGTCAGTTGTACTATACATTACATGCCTAGTACAGCCC
Organism: Argopecten irradians; assembly: GCF_041381155.1. Taxonomy (NCBI): domain Eukaryota; kingdom Metazoa; phylum Mollusca; class Bivalvia; order Pectinida; family Pectinidae; genus Argopecten; species Argopecten irradians. The sequence goes on along the minus strand of NC_091146.1, from coordinate 811,911 downwards.
TACACAAATCTTACCTAAATCTCGACAATGATAAGTAGGTCAGTTGTACTATATATTACATGTCTGGTACAGTCCTACACAAATCTTACCTAAATCTCGACAATGATAAGTAGGTCAGTTGTACTATATATTACATGTCTGGTACAGCCCTACACAAATTTTACCTAAATCTCGACAATGATAAGTAGGTCAGTTGTACTATATATTACAAATCTAGTACAGTCCTACGCAAATCTTACCTAAATCTCGACAACGATAAGTAGGTCAGTTGTACTATATATTACATGTCTGGTACAGTCCTACACAAATCTTACCTAAATCTCGACAATGATAAGTAGGTCAGTTGTACTATATATTACATGTCTGGTACAGCCCTACACAAATTTTACCTAAATCTCGACAATGATAAGTAGGTCAGTTGTACTATATATTACATGTCTGGTACAGTCCTACACAAATCTTACCTAAATCTCGACAACGATAAGTAGGTCAGTTGTACTATATATTACATGTCTAGTACAGCCCTACACAAATCTTACCTAAATCTCGACAATGATAAGTAGGTCAGTTGTACTATATATTACATGTCTGGTACAGTCCTTCACAAATCTTACCTAAATCTCGACAACGATAAGTAGGTCAGTTGTACTATATATTACAAGTCTAGTACAGTCCTACACAAATCTTACCTAAATCTCGACAATGATAAGTAGGTCAGTTGTACTATATATTACAAGTCTAGTACAGCCCTACACAAATCTTACCTAAATCTCGACAATGATAAGTAGCTAGGTCAGTTGTACTATATATTACAAGTCTGGTACAGCCCTACACAAATCTTACCTAAATCTCGACAATGATAAGTAGGTCAGTTGTATTATACATTACAAGTCTAGTACAGTCCTACACAAATCTTACCTAAATCTCGACAACGATAAGGAAGTCAGTTGTACTATATATTACATGTCTGGTACAGTCCTACATAAATCTTACCTAAATCTCGACAACGATAAGTAGGTCAGCTGTACTATATATTACAAGTCTCGACATAGGAAGATCGATACCATGTATTATGTATACATTACTTACGGTAATTTGATATTTTGTTATGCATGGTGACAGAGATAATTTTAACCTTTCAGAAGGTACTGCCGCTCTCGATGTTCAGGTTCATTTTACATCTCTTGCTAGATTTGTTAAATAATCAGTACCGATCATATGTCTGGTGACGTCACGTGCCAGATGATATCACGTGTCTGGTTGATTAATAGAACCTAACATGGGTCTGTAAAATGGACAGGAATTTCTCCCATACTTCACAGGGATATAACGCGGTTGCTAGGGAAAAGATATTTCTATCTTACACAGGGGGTGTAAGACAGCTCACACGCGCTAGACAATAACGTGATGTCATCAATACATGCGGCGTAACTGCGGCGCGCATTGTAGATGACGTCATCAATTTTGACGCATAACGACGTTCCTGCTATAATGGCGCGATGAAAAAGCTGGAAACCAAGTGGAATTTCGTCATTTTACTACTAAGTATGGGAGAAAAAGAATCAAACATGGGTCTGTGAAGTGGACAGGGATATCTCAACCCTCGTGAAAGATTTTGGCCGTCAACCCTCGGCAAGAGCCGAGGGTTGACGGCCAAAATCTTTCACGAGGGTTGAGATATCCCTGTCCACTTCACAGACCCATGTAAGATTCTATTATTCTCTTACCCCAGACAGGGATATCCACAGTTTTACCAGTGTGAATTTTTTCTATCTCACCCTAGGGTAAAGACAAGCTACACGAGATCTTCGCACGCACGTGCTCAACAATAGCATGACGTCACGACAACAGGACCATGACCATGGTGATAGTATAATAACGTCACGACAACAATGAAATGACGTCACAAAGACGGCGAAAACGGCGATTGTTTAAGGTCACGTCATCCTCACTTGCATAAGTGACACGTTTATTAAAGACACAAAGTTGTGCACGGGATACGAGAAAAAGAATCATTCATCCTCTTTGGGGTGAGACAGGAGATCTCAACCCTCGGGGTAAGATTCCTAAGCTGTCAAAAAATCGGCAAAGCCTCGTGATTGACAACTCGAAAATCTTCTCCCTCGATTCTCCTGTCTCACCCAAAAAGGGGTGAAAGATTCTATTAATCTCAACCCCAGGGAAAGATTTTTGCTTTTCAACCCTTCAGTTCCTAATAATCCTGTGGAGTATGGAAGAAAACCTCAATCCTAATATCGTTATATTATATTTCCAATAATGATCAGGATTAGGATCAGGATTGTTTGTATATATAAGCCTGATGTTAATGAAAAGACACGTGTTTATATGAAACAATAGCTTATAGAGCCGTGGTAAGGATCTGTACAGATAATCCACAGTAATCAATGTGACATTAACTTATAGAGCCGTGGTAAGGATCTGTACAGATAATCCACAGTAATCAATGTGACATTAACTTATAGAGCCGTGGTAAGGATCTGTACAGATAATCCACAGTAATCAATGTGACATTAACTTATAGAGCCGTGGTAAGGATCTGTACAGATAATCCACAGTAATCAATGTGACATTAACTTATAGAGTCGTGGTAAGGATCTGTACAGATAATCCACGGTAATCAATGTGACATTAACTTATAGAGCCGTGGTAAGGATCTGTACAGATAATCCACAGTAATCAATGTGACATTAACTTATAGAGGCGTGGTAAGGATCTGTACAGATATCCACAGTAATCAATGTGACATTAACTTATAGAGCCGTGGTAAGGATCTGTACAGATAATCCACAGTAATCAATGTGACATTAACTTATAGAGCCGTGGTAAGGATCTGTACAGATAATCCACAGTAATCAATGTGACATTAACTTATAGAGCCGTGGTAAGGATCTGTACAGATAATCCACAGTAATCAATGTGACATTAACTTATAGAGCCGTGGTAAGGATCTGTACAGATATCCACAGTAATCAATGTGACATTAAACTTATAGAGCCGTGGTAAGGATCTGTACAATAATCCACAGTAATCAATGGACATTAACTTATAGAGCCGTGGTAAGGATCTGTACAGATAATCCACTAATCAATGTGACATTAACTTATAGAGCCGTGGTAAGGATCTGTACAATAATCCACAGTAATCAATTGACATTAACTTATAGAGCCGTGGTAAGGATCTGTACAGATAATCCACAGTAATCAATGTGACATTAACTTATAGAGCCGTGGTAAGGATCTGTACAGATAATCCACAGTAATCAATGTGACATTAACTTATAGAGCCGTGGTAAGGATCTGTACAGATAATCCACGGTAATCAATGTGACATTAACTTATAGAGCCGTGGTAAGGATCTGTACAGATAATCCACAGTAATCAATGTGACATTAACTTATAGAGCCGTGGTAAGGATCTGTACAGATAATCCACAGTAATCAATGTGACATTAACTTATAGAGCCGTGGTAAGGATCTGTACAGATAATCCACAGTAATCAATGTGACATTAACTTATAGAGCCGTGGTAAGGATCTGTACAGATAATCCACAGTAATCAATGTGACATTAACTTATAGAGCCGTGGTAAGGATCTGTACAGATAATCCACAGTAATCAATGTGACATTAACTTTATAGAGCCGTGGTAAGGATCTGTACAGATAATCCACGGTAATCAATGTGACATTAACTTATAGAGCCGTGGTAAGGATCTGTACAGATAATCCACGGTAATCAATGTGACATTAACTTATAGAGCCGTGGTAAGGATCTGTACAGATAATCCACAGTAATCAATGTGACATTAACTTATAGAGCCGTGGTAAGGATCTGTACAGATAATCCACAGTAATCAATGTGACATTAACTTATAGAGCCGTGGTAAGGATCTGTACAGATAATCCACAGTAATCAATGTGACATTAACTTATAGAGCCGTGGTAAGGATCTGTACAGATAATCCACAGTAATCAATGTGACATTAACTTATAGAGCCGTGGTAAGGATCTGTACAGATAATCCACAGTAATCAATGTGACATTAACTTATAGAGCCGTGGTAAGGATCTGTACAGATAATCCACAGTAATCAATGTGACATTAACTTATAGAGCCGTGGTAAGGATCTGTACAGATAATCCACAGTAATCAATGTGACATTAACTTATAGAGCCGTGGTAAGGATCTGTACAGATAATCCACAGTAATCAATGTGACATTAACTTATAGAGCCGTGGTAAGGATCTGTACAGATAATCCACAGTAATCAATGTGACATTAACTTATAGAGCCGTGGTAAGGATCTGTACAGATAATCCACAGTAATCAATGTGACATTAACTTATAGAGCCGTGGTAAGGATCTGTACAGATAATCCACAGTAATAACATCACTGACATGGTTGTATCTGTACAGGTGACGTCACTAACATCACTGACATGGTTGTATGGTGACGTCACTAACATCACTGACATGGTTGTATGGTGACGTCACTAACATCACTGACATGGTTGTATGGTGACGTCACTAATAATCCACTGACATGGTTGTTATGGTGACGTCACTAACATCACTGACATGGTTGTATGGTGACGTCACTAACATCACTGACATGGTTGTATGGTGACGTCACTAACATCACTGACATGGTTGTATGGTGACGTCACTAACATCACTGACATGGTTGTATGGTGACGTCACTAACATCACTGACATGGTTGTACGGTGACGTCAATAACATCACTGACATGGTTGTGTGGTGACGTCACTAACATCACTGACATGGTTGTATGGTGACGTCACTAACATCACTGACATGGTTGTATGGTGACGTCACTAACATCACTGACATGGTTGTATGGTGACGTCACTAACATCACTGACATGGTTGTATGGTGACGTCACTAACATCACTGACATGGTTGTATGGTGACGTCACTAACATCACTGACATGGTTGTACAGTGACGTCACTAACATCACTGACATGGTTGTATGGTGACGTCACTAACATCACTGACATGGTTGTATGGTGACGTCACTAACATCACTGACATGGTTGTATGGTGACGTCACTAACATCACTGACATGGTTGTATGGTGACGTCACTAACATCACTGACATGGTTGTATGGTGACGTCACTAACATCACTGACATGGTTGTATGGTGACGTCACTAACATCACTGACATGGTTGTATGGTGACGTCACTAACATCACTGACATGGTTGTATGGTGACGTCACTAACATCACTGACATGGTTGTATGGTGACGTCACTAACATCACTGACATGGTTGTATGGTGACGTCACTAACATCACTGACATGGTTGTATGGTGACGTCACTAACATCACTGACATGGTTGTATGGTGACGTCACTAACATCACTGACATGGTTGTATGGTGACGTCACTAACATCACTGACATGGTTGTATGGTGACGTCACTAACATCACTGACATGGTTGTATGGTGACGTCACTAACATCACTGACATGGTTGTATGGTGACGTCACTAACATCACTGACATGGTTGTATGGTGACGTCACTAACATCACTGACATGGTTGTATGGTGACGTCACTAACATCACTGACATGGTTGTATGGTGACGTCACTAACATCACTGACATGGTTGTACGGTGACGTCATTAACATCACTGACATGGTTGTACGGTGACGTCACTAACATCACTGACATGGTTGTATGGTGACGTCACTAACATCACTGACATGGTTGTATGGTGACGTCACTAACATCACTGACATGGTTGTATGGTGACGTCACTAACATCACTGACATGGTTGTATGGTGACGTCACTAACATCACTGACATGGTTGTATGGTGACGTCACTAACATCACTGACATGGTTGTATGGTGACGTCACTAACATCACTGACATGGTTGTATGGTGACGTCACTAACATCACTGACATGGTTGTATGGTGACGTCACTAACATCACTGACATGGTTGTATGGTGACGTCACTAACATCACTGACATGGTTGTATGGTGACGTCACTAACATCACTGACATGGTTGTATGGTGACGTCACTAACATCACTGACATGGTTGTATGGTGACGTCACTAACATCACTGACATGGTTGTATGGTGACGTCACTAACATCACTGACATGGTTGTATGGTGACGTCACTAACATCACTGACATGGTTGTATGGTGACGTCACTAACATCACTGACATGGTTGTATGGTGACGTCACTAACATCACTGACATGGTTGTATGGTGACGTCACTAACATCACTGACATGGTTGTATGGTGACGTCACTAACATCACTGACATGGTTGTATGGTGACGTCACTAACATCACTGACATGGTTGTATGGTGACGTCACTAACATCACTGACATGGTTGTATGGTGACGTCACTAACATCACTGACATGGTTGTATGGTGACGTCACTAACATCACTGACATGGTTGTATGGTGACGTCACTAACATCACTGACATGGTTGTATGGTGACGTCACTAACATCACTGACATGGTTGTATGGTGACGTCACTAACATCACTGACATGGTTGTATGGTGACGTCACTAACATCACTGACATGGTTGTATGGTGACGTCACTAACATCACTGACATGGTTGTATGGTGACGTCACTAACATCACTGACATCACTGACATGGTTGTATGGTGACGTCCATAACATCACTGACATGGTTGTATGGTGATATCGCTAACATCACTGACATGGTTGTATGGTGACGTCACTAACATCACTGACATGGTTGTGTGGTGACGTCACTAACATCACTGACATGGTTGTATGGTGACGTCACTAACATCACTGACATGGTTGTATGGTGACGTCACTAACATCACTGACATGGTTGTATGGTGACGTCACTAACATCACTGACATGGTTGTATGGTGACGTCACTAACATCACTGACATGGTTGTATGGTGACGTCACTAACATCACTGACATGGTTGTATGGTGACGTCACTAACATCACTGACATGGTTGTATGGTGACGTCACTAACATCACTGACATGGTTGTATGGTGACGTCACTAACATCACTGACATGGTTGTATGGTGACGTCACTAACATCACTGACATGGTTGTATGGTGACGTCACTAACATCACTGACATGGTTGTATGGTGACGTCACTAACATCACTGACATGGTTGTATGGTGACGTCACTAACATCACTGACATGGTTGTATGGTGACGTCACTAACATGGTTGTATGGTGACGTCACTAACATCACTGACATGGTTGTATGGTGACGTCACTAACATCACTGACATGGTTGTATGGTGACGTCACTAACATCACTGACATGGTTGTATGGTGACGTCACTAACATCACTGACATGGTTGTATGGTGGTGACGTCACTAACATCACTGACATGGTTGTATGGTGACGTCACTAACATCACTGACATGGTTGTATGGTGACGTCACTAACATCACTGACATGGTTGTATGGTGACGTCACTAACATCACTGACATGGTTGTATGGTGACGTCACTAACATCACTGACATGGTTGTATGGTGACGTCACAACATCACTGACATGGTTGTATGGTGACGTCACTAACATCACTGACATGGTTGTATGGTGACGTCACTAACATCACTGACATGGTTGTATGGTGACGTCACTAACATCACTGACATGGTTGTATGGTGACGTCACTAACATCACTGACATGGTTGTATGGTGACGTCACTAACATCACTGACATGGTTGTATGGTGACGTCACTAACATCACTGACATGGTTGTATGGTGACGTCACTAACATCACTGACATGGTTGTATGGTGACGTCACTAACATCACTGACATGGTTGTATGGTGACGTCACTAACATCACTGACATGGTTGTATGGTGACGTCACTAACATCACTGACATGGTTGTATGGTGACGTCACTAACATCACTGACATGGTTGTATGGTGACGTCACTAACATCACTGACATGGTTGTATGGTGACGTCACTAACATCACTGACATGGTTGTGCGGTGACGTCACTAACATCACTGACATGGTTGTGTGGTATGACGTCACTAACATCACTGACATGGTTGTATGGTGACGTCACTAACATCACTGACATGGTTGTATGGTGACGTCACTAACATCACTGACATGGTTGTATGGTGACGTCACTAACATCACTGACATGGTTGTATGGTGACGTCACTAACATCACTGACATGGTTGTATGGTGACGTCACTAACATCACTGACATGGTTGTATGGTGACGTCACTAACATCACTGACATGGTTGTATGGTGACGTCACTAACATCACTGACATGGTTGTATGGTGACGTCACTAACATCACTGACATGGTTGTATGGTGACGTCACTAACATCACTGACATGGTTGTATGGTGACGTCCAAAACATCACTGACATGGTTGTATGGTGACGTCACTAACATCACTGACATGGTTGTATGGTGACGTCACTAACATCACTGACATGGTTGTATGGTGACGTCACTAACATCACTGACATGGTTGTATGGTGACGTCACTAACATCACTGACATGGTTGTGTGGTGACGTCACTAACATCACTGACATGGTTGTATGGTGACGTCACTAACATCACTGACATGGTTGTATGGTGACGTCACTAACATCACTGACATGGTTGTATGGTGACGTCACTAACATCACTGACATGGTTGTATGTGGTGACGTCACTAACATCACTGACATGGTTGTATGGTGACGTCACTAACATCACTGACATGGTTGTATGGTGACGTCACTAACATCACTGACATGGTTGTGTGGTGACGTCACTAACATCACTGACATGGTTGTATGGTGACGTCACTAACATCACTGACATGGTTGTATGGTGACGTCACTAACATCACTGACATGGTTGTATGGTGACGTCACTAACATCACTGACATGGTTGTATGGTGACGTCACTAACATCACTGACATGGTTGTATGGTGACGTCACTAACATCACTGACATGGTTGTATGGTGACGTCACTAACATCACTGACATGGTTGTATGGTGACGTCACTAACATCACTGACATGGTTGTATGGTGACGTCACTAACATCACTGACATGGTTGTATGGTGACGTCACTAACATCACTGACATGGTTGTATGGTGACGTCACTAACATCACTGACATGGTTGTATGGTGACGTCACTAACATCACTGACATGGTTGTATGGTGACGTCACTAACATCACTGACATGGTTGTATGGTGACGTCACTAACATCACTGACATGGTTGTATGGTGACGTCACTAACATCACTGACATGGTTGTATGGTGACATCACTAACATCACTGACATGGTTGTATGGTGACGTCACTAACATCACTGACATGGTTGTATGGTGACGTCACTAACATCACTGACATGGTTGTATGGTGACGTCACTAACATCACTGACATGGTTGTATGGTGACGTCACTAACATCACTGACATGGTTGTATGGTGACGTCACTAACATCACTGACATGGTTGTATGGTGACGTCACTAACATCACTGACATGGTTGTATGGTGACGTCACTAACATCACTGACATGGTTGTATGGTGACGTCACTAACATCACTGACATGGTTGTATGGTGACGTCACTAACATCACTGACATGGTTGTATGGTGACGTCACTAACATCACTGACATGGTTGTATGGTGACGTCACTAACATCACTGACATGGTTGTATGGTGACGTCACTAACATCACTGACATGGTTGTATGGTGACGTCACTAACATCACTGACATGGTTGTATGGTGACGTCACTAACATCACTGACATGGTTGTATGGTGACGTCACTAACATCACTGACATGGTTGTATGGTGACGTCACTAACATCACTGACATGGTTGTGTGGTGACGTCACTAACATCACTGACATGGTTGTATGGTGACGTCACTACACATCACTGACATGGTTGTACAGTGACGTCACTAACATCACTGACATGGTTGTATGGTGACGTCACTAACATCACTGACATGGTTGTATGGTGACGTCACTAACATCACTGACATGGTTGTATGGTGACGTCACTAACATCACTGACATGGTTGTATGGTGACGTCACTAACATCACTGACATGGTTGTATGGTGACGTCACTAACATCACTGACATGGTTGTATGGTGACGTCACTAACATCACTGACATGGTTGTATGGTGACGTCACTAACATCACTGACATGGTTGTGTGGTGACGTCACTAACATCACTGACATGGTTGTATGGTGACGTCACTAACATCACTGACATGGTTGTATGGTGACGTCACTAACATCACTGACATGGTTGTATGGTGACGTCACTAACATCACTGACATGGTTGTATGGTGACGTCACTAACATCACTGACATGGTTGTTTGGTGACGTCACTAACATCACTGACATGGTTGTATGGTGACGTCACTAACATCACTGACATGGTTGTATGGTGACGTCACTAACATCACTGACATGGTTGTATGGTGACGTCACTAACATCACTGACATGGTTGTATGGTGACGTCACTAACATCACTGACATGGTTGTATGGTGACGTCACTAACATCACTGACATGGTTGTATGGTGACGTCACTAACATCACTGACATGGTTGTATGGTGACGTCACTAACATCACTGACATGGTTGTATGGTGACGTCACTAACATCACTGACATGGTTGTATGGTGACGTCACTAACATCACTGACATGGTTGTATGGTGACGTCACTAACATCACTGACATGGTTGTATGGTGACGTCACTAACATCACTGACATGGTTGTATGGTGACGTCACTAACATCACTGACATGGTTGTATGGTGACGTCACTAACATCACTGACATGGTTGTATGGTGACGTCACTAACATCACTGACATGGTTGTATGGTGACGTCACTAACATCACTGACATGGTTGTATGGTGACGTCACTAACATCACTGACATGGTTGTATGGTGACGTCACTAACATCACTGACATGGTTGTATGGTGACGTCACTAACATCACTGACATGGTTGTATGGTGACGTCACTAACATCACTGACATGGTTGTATGGTGACGTCACTAACATCACTGACATGGTTGTATGGTGACGTCACTAACATCACTGACATGGTTGTATGGTGACGTCACTAACAACATCACTGACATGGTTGTATGGTGACGTCACTAACATCACTGACATGGTTGTATGGTGACGTCACTAACATCACTGACATGGTTGTATGGTGACGTCACTAACATCACTGACATGGTTGTATGGTGACGTCACATACATCACTGACATGGTTGTATGGTGACGTCACTAACATCACTGACATGGTTGTATGGTGACGTCACTAACATCACTGACATGGTTGTATGGTGACGTCACTAACATCACTGACATGGTTGTATGGTGACGTCACTAACATCACTGACATGGTTGTATGGTGACGTCACTAACATCACTGACATGGTTGTATGGTGACGTCACTAACATCACTGACATGGTTGTATGGTGACGTCACTAACATCACTGACATGGTTGTATGGTGACGTCACTAACATCACTGACATGGTTGTATGGTGACGTCACTAACATCACTGACATGGTTGTATGGTGACGTCACTAACATCACTGACATGGTTGTATGGTGACGTCACTAACATCACTGACATGGTTGTATGGTGACGTCACTAACATCACTGACATGGTTGTATGGTGACGTCACTAACATCACTGACATGGTTGTATGGTGACGTCACTAACATCACTGACATGGTTGTACAGTGACGTCACTAACATCACTGACATGGTTGTATGGTGACGTCACTAACATCACTGACATGGTTGTATGGTGACGTCACTAACATCACTGACATGGTTGTATGGTGACGTCACTAACATCACTGACATGGTTGTATGGTGACGTCACTAACATCACTGACATGGTTGTATGGTGACGTCACTAACATCACTGACATGGTTGTATGGTGACGTCACTAACATCACTGACATGGTTGTATGGTGACGTCACTAACATCACTGACATGGTTGTATGGTGACGTCACTAACATCATCACTGACATGGTTGTATGGTGACGTCACTAACATCACTGACATGGTTGTATGGTGACGTCACTAACATCACTGACATGGTTGTATGGTGACGTCACTAACATCACTGACATGGTTGTATGGTGACGTCACTAACATCACTGACATGGTTGTATGGTGACGTCACTAACATCACTGACATGGTTGTATGGTGACGTCACTAACATCACTGACATGGTTGTATGTATGGTGACGTCACTAACATCACTGACATGGTTGTATGGTGACGTCACTAACATCACTGACATGGTTGTATGGTGACGTCACTAACATCACTGACATGGTTGTATGGTGACGTCACTAACATCACTGACATGGTTGTATGGTGACGTCACTAACATCACTGACATGGTTGTATGGTGACGTCACTAACATCACTGACATGGTTGTATGGTGACGTCACTAACATCACTGACATGGTTGTATGGTGACGTCACTAACATCACTGACATGGTTGTATGGTGACGTCACTAACATCACTGACATGGTTGTATGGTGACGTCACTAACATCACTGACATGGTTGTATGGTGACGTCACTAACATCACTGACATGGTTGTATGGTGACGTCACTAACATCACTGACATGGTTGTATGGTGACGTCACTAACATCACTGACATGGTTGTATGGTGACGTCACTAACATCACTGACATGGTTGTATGGTGACGTCACTAACATCACTGACATGGTTGTATGGTGACGTCACTAACATCACTGACATGGTTGTATGGTGACGTCACTAACATCACTGACATGGTTGTATGGTGACGTCACTAACATCACTGACATGGTTGTATGGTGACGTCACTAACATCACTGACATGGTTGTATGGTGACGTCACTAACATCACTGACATGGTTGTATGGTGACGTCACTAACATCACTGACATGGTTGTATGGTGACGTCACTAACATCACTGACATGGTTGTATGGTGACGTCACTAACATCACTGACATGGTTGTATGGTGACGTCACTAACATCACTGACATGGTTGTATGGTGACGTCACTAACATCACTGACATGGTTGTATGGTGACGTCACTAACATCACTGACATGGTTGTATGGTGACGTCACTAACATCACTGACATGGTTGTATGGTGACGTCACTAACATCACTGACATGGTTGTATGGTGACGTCACTAACATCACTGACATGGTTGTATGGTGACGTCACTAACATCACTGACATGGTTGTATGGTGACGTCACTAACATCACTGACATGGTTGTATGGTGACGTCACTAACATCACTGACATGGTTGTATGGTGACGTCACTAACATCACTGACATGGTTGTATGGTGACGTCACTAACATCACTGACATGGTTGTATGGTGACGTCACTAACATCACTGACATGGTTGTATGGTGACGTCACTAACATCACTGACATGGTTGTATGGTGACGTCACTAACATCACTGACATGGTTGTATGGTGACGTCACTAACATCACTGACATGGTTGTATGGTGACGTCACTAACATCACTGACATGGTTGTATGGTGACGTCACTAACATCACTGACATGGTTGTATGGTGACGTCACTAACATCACTGACATGGTTGTATGGTGACGTCACTAACATCACTGACATGGTTGTATGGTGACGTCACTAACATCACTGACATGGTTGTATGGTGACGTCACTAACATCACTGACATGGTTGTATGGTGACGTCACTAACATCACTGACATGGTTGTATGGTGACGTCACTAACATCACTGACATGGTTGTATGGTGACGTCACTAACATCACTGACATGGTTGTATGGTGACGTCACTAACATCACTGACATGGTTGTATGGTGACGTCACTAACATCACTGACATGGTTGTATGGTGACGTCACTAACATCACTGACATGGTTGTATGGTGACGTCACTAACATCACTGACATGGTTGTATGGTGACGTCACTAACATCACTGACATGGTTGTATGGTGACGTCACTAACATCACTGACATGGTTGTATGGTGACGTCACTAACATCACTGACATGGTTGTATGGTGACGTCACTAACATCACTGACATGGTTGTATGGTGACGTCACTAACATCACTGACATGGTTGTATGGTGACGTCACTAACATCACTGACATGGTTGTATGGTGACGTCACTAACATCACTGACATGGTTGTATGGTGACGTCACTAACATCACTGACATGGTTGTATGGTGACGTCACTAACATCACTGACATGGTTGTATGGTGACGTCACTAACATCACTGACATGGTTGTATGGTGACGTCACTAACATCACTGACATGGTTGTATGGTGACGTCACTAACATCACTGACATGGTTGTATGGTGACGTCACTAACATCACTGACATGGTTGTATGGTGACGTCACTAACATCACTGACATGGTTGTATGGTGACGTCACTAACATCACTGACATGGTTGTATGGTGACGTCACTAACATCACTGACATGGTTGTATGGTGACGTCACTAACATCACTGACATGGTTGTATGGTGACGTCACTAACATCACTGACATGGTTGTATGGTGACGTCACTAACATCACTGACATGGTTGTATGGTGACGTCACTAACATCACTGACATGGTTGTATGGTGACGTCACTAACATCACTGACATGGTTGTATGGTGACGTCACTAACATCACTGACATGGTTGTATGGTGACGTCACTAACATCACTGACATGGTTGTATGGTGACGTCACTAACATCACTGACATGGTTGTATGGTGACGTCACTAACATCACTGACATGGTTGTATGGTGACGTCACTAACATCACTGACATGGTTGTATGGTGACGTCACTAACATCACTGACATGGTTGTATGGTGACGTCACTAACATCACTGACATGGTTGTATGGTGACGTCACTAACATCACTGACATGGTTGTATGGTGACGTCACTAACATCACTGACATGGTTGTATGGTGACGTCACTAACATCACTGACATGGTTGTATGGTGACGTCACTAACATCACTGACATGGTTGTATGGTGACGTCACTAACATCACTGACATGGTTGTATGGTGACGTCACTAACATCACTGACATGGTTGTATGGTGACGTCACTAACATCACTGACATGGTTGTATGGTGACGTCACTAACATCACTGACATGGTTGTATGGTGACGTCACTAACATCACTGACATGGTTGTATGGTGACGTCACTAACATCACTGACATGGTTGTATGGTGACGTCACTAACATCACTGACATGGTTGTATGGTGACGTCACTAACATCACTGACATGGTTGTATGGTGACGTCACTAACATCACTGACATGGTTGTATGGTGACGTCACTAACATCACTGACATGGTTGTATGGTGACGTCACTAACATCACTGACATGGTTGTATGGTGACGTCACTAACATCACTGACATGGTTGTATGGTGACGTCACTAACATCACTGACATGGTTGTATGGTGACGTCACTAACATCACTGACATGGTTGTATGGTGACGTCACTAACATCACTGACATGGTTGTATGGTGACGTCACTAACATCACTGACATGGTTGTATGGTGACGTCACTAACATCACTGACATGGTTGTATGGTGACGTCACTAACATCACTGACATGGTTGTATGGTGACGTCACTAACATCACTGACATGGTTGTATGGTGACGTCACTAACATCACTGACATGGTTGTATGGTGACGTCACTAACATCACTGACATGGTTGTATGGTGACGTCACTAACATCACTGACATGGTTGTATGGTGACGTCACTAACATCACTGACATGGTTGTATGGTGACGTCACTAACATCACTGACATGGTTGTATGGTGACGTCACTAACATCACTGACATGGTTGTATGGTGACGTCACTAACATCACTGACATGGTTGTATGGTGACGTCACTAACATCACTGACATGGTTGTATGGTGACATCACTAACATCACTGACATGGTTGTATGGTGACGTCACTAACATCACTGACATGGTTGTACATGGAGTTGTATGGTGACGTCACTAACATCACTGACATGGTTGTTGTGACGTCACTAACATCACTGACATGGTTGTATGGTGACGTCACTAACATCACTGACATGGTTGTATGGTGACGTCACTAACATCACTGACATGGTTGTATGGTGACGTCACTAACATCACTGACATGGTTGTTGTGCTGTGACGTCACTAACATCACACTGACATGGTTGTATGGTGACGTCACTAACATCACTGACATGGTTGTATGGTGACGTCACTAACATCACTGACATGGTTGTATGGTGACGTCACTAACATCACTGACATGGTTGTATGGTGACGTCACTAACATCACTGACATGGTTGTATGGTGACGTCACTAACATCACTGACATGGTTGTATGGTGACGTCACTAACATCACTGACATGGTTGTATGGTGACGTCACTAACATCACTGACATGGTTGTATGGTGACGTCACTAACATCACTGACATGGTTGTATGGTGACGTCACTAACATCACTGACATGGTTGTATGGTGACGTCACTAACATCACTGACATGGTTGTATGGTGACGTCACTAACATCACTGACATGGTTGTATGGTGACGTCACTAACATCACTGACATGGTTGTGTGGTGACGTCACTAACATCACTGACATGGTTGTATGGTGACGTCACTAACATCACTGACATGGTTGTATGGTGACGTCACTAACATCACTGACATGGTTGTATGGTGACGTCACTAACATCACTGACATGGTTGTATGGTGACGTCACTAACATCACTGACATGGTTGTATGGTGACGTCACTAACATCACTGACATGGTTGTATGGTGACGTCACTAACATCACTGACATGGTTGTATGGTGACGTCACTAACATCACTGACATGGTTGTATGGTGACGTCACTAACATCACTGACATGGTTGTATGGTGACGTCACTAACATCACTGACATGGTTGTATGGTGACGTCACTAACATCACTGACATGGTTGTATGGTGACGTCACTAACATCACTGACATGGTTGTATGGTGACGTCACTAACATCACTGACATGGTTGTATGGTGACGTCACTAACATCACTGACATGGTTGTATGGTGACGTCACTAACATCACTGACATGGTTGTATGGTGACGTCACTAACATCACTGACATGGTTGTATGGTGACGTCACTAACATCACTGACATGGTTGTATGGTGACGTCACTAACATCACTGACATGGTTGTATGGTGACGTCACTAACATCACTGACATGGTTGTATGGTGACGTCACTAACATCACTGACATGGTTGTATGGTGACGTCACTAACATCACTGACATGGTTGTATGGTGACGTCACTAACATCACTGACATGGTTGTATGGTGACGTCACTAACATCACTGACATGGTTGTATGGTGACGTCACTAACATCACTGACATGGTTGTATGGTGACGTCACTAACATCACTGACATGGTTGTATGGTGACGTCACTAACATCACTGACATGGTTGTATGGTGACGTCACTAACATCACTGACATGGTTGTATGGTGACGTCACTAACATCACTGACATGGTTGTGTGGTGACGTCACTAACATCACTGACATGGTTGTATGGTGACGTCACTAACATCACTGACATGGTTGTATGGTGACGTCACTAACATCACTGACATGGTTGTATGGTGACGTCACTAACATCACTGACATGGTTGTATGGTGACGTCACTAACATCACTGACATGGTTGTATGGTGACGTCACTAACATCACTGACATGGTTGTATGGTGACGTCACTAACATCACTGACATGGTTGTATGGTGACGTCACTAACATCACTGACATGGTTGTATGGTGACGTCCATAACATCACTGACATGGTTGTATGGTGATATCACTAACATCACTGACATGGTTGTATGGTGACGTCACTAACATCACTGACATGGTTGTATGGTGACGTCACTAACATCACTGACATGGTTGTATGGTGACGTCACTAACATCACTGACATGGTTGTATGGTGACGTCACTAACATCACTGACATGGTTGTATGGTGACGTCACTAACATCACTGACATGGTTGTATGGTGACGTCACTAACATCACTGACATGGTTGTATGGTGACGTCACTAACATCACTGACATGGTTGTATGGTGACGTCACTAACATCACTGACATGGTTGTATGGTGACGTCACTAACATCACTGACATGGTTGTATGGTGACGTCACTAACATCACTGACATGGTTGTATGGTGACGACATCGCTAACATCACTGACATGGTTGTATGGTGACGTCACTAACATCACTGACATGGTTGTATGGTGACGTCACTAACATCACTGACATGGTTGTATGGTGACGTCACTAACATCACTGACATGGTTGTATGGTGACGTCACTAACATCACTGACATGGTTGTATGGTGACGTCACTAACATCACTGACATGGTTGTATGGTGACGTCACTAACATCACTGACATGGTTGTATGGTGACGTCACTAACATCACTGACATGGTTGTATGGTGACGTCACTAACATCACTGACATGGTTGTATGGTGACGTCACTAACATCACTGACATGGTTGTATGGTGACGTCACTAACATCACTGACATGGTTGTATGGTGACGTCACTAACATCACTGACATGGTTGTATGGTGACGTCACTAACATCACTGACATGGTTGTATGGTGACGTCACTAACATCACTGACATGGTTGTATGGTGACGTCACTAACATCACTGACATGGTTGTATGGTGACGTCACTAACATCACTGACATGGTTGTATGGTGACGTCACTAACATCACTGACATGGTTGTATGGTGACGTCACTAACATCACTGACATGGTTGTATGGTGACGTCACTAACATCACTGACATGGTTGTATGGTGACGTCACTAACATCACTGACATGGTTGTATGGTGACATCACTCACTGACATGGTTGTATGGTGACGTCACTAACATCACTGACATGGTTGTATGGTGACGTCACTAACATCACTGACATGGTTGTATGGTGACGTCACTAACATCACTGACATGGTTGTATGGTGACGTCACTAACATCACTGACATGGTTGTATGGTGACGTCACTAACATCACTGACATGGTTGTATGGTGACGTCACTAACATCACTGACATGGTTGTATGGTGACGTCACTAACATCACTGACATGGTTGTATGGTGACGTCACTAACATCACTGACATGGTTGTATGGTGACGTCATTAAACATCACTGACATGGTTGTATGGTGACGTCACTAACATCACTGACATGGTTGTATGGTGACGTCACTAACATCACTGACATGGTTGTATGGTGACGTCACTAACATCACTGACATGGTTGTATGGTGACGTCACTAACATCACTGACATGGTTGTATGGTGACGTCACTAACATCACTGACATGGTTGTATGGTGACGTCACTCACCAAATCATCTGACATGGTTGTATGGTGACGTCACTAACATCACTGACATGGTTGTATGGTGACGTCACTAACATCACTGACATGGTTGTATGGTGACGTCACTAACATCACTGACATGGTTGTATGGTGACGTCACTAACATCACTGACATGGTTGTATGGTGACGTCACTAACATCACTGACATGGTTGTATGGTGACGTCACTAACATCACTGACATGGTTGTATGGTGACGTCACTAACATCACTGACATGGTTGTATGGTGACGTCACTAACATCACTGACATGGTTGTATGGTGACGTCACTAACATCACTGACATGGTTGTATGGTGACGTCACTAACATCACTGACATGGTTGTATGGTGACGTCACTCACATCACTGACATGGTTGTATGGTGACGTCACTAACATCACTGACATGGTTGTATGGTGACGTCCAAAACATCACTGACATGGTTGTATGGTGACGTCACTAACATCACTGACATGGTTGTATGGTGACGTCACTAACATCACTGACATGGTTGTATGGTGACGTCACTAACATCACTGACATGGTTGTATGGTGACGTCACTAACATCACTGACATGGTTGTATGGTGATATCGTTAACATCACTGACATGGTTGTATGGTGACGTCACTAACATCACTGACATGGTTGTATGGTGACGTCACTAACATCACTGACATGGTTGTATGGTGACGTCACTAACATCACTGACATGGTTGTGTGGTGACGTCACTAACATCACTGACATGGTTGTATGGTGACGTCACTAACATCACTGACATGGTTGTATGGTGACGTCACTAACATCACTGACATGGTTGTATGGTGACGTCACTAACATCACTGACATGGTTGTATGGTGACGTCACTAAACATCACTGACATGGTTGTATGGTGACGTCACTAACATCACTGACATGGTTGTATGGTGACGTCACTAACATCACTGACATGGTTGTATGGTGACGTCACTAACATCACTGACATGGTTGTATGGTGACGTCACTAACATCACTGACATGGTTGTATGGTGACGTCACTAACATCACTGACATGGTTGTATGGTGACGTCACTAACATCACTGACATGGTTGTAGGGTGTGACGTCACTAACATCACTGACATGGTTGTATGGTGACGTCACTAACATCACTGACATGGTTGTATGGTGACGTCCATAACATCACTGACATGGTTGTATGGTGACGTCACTAACATCACTGACATGGTTGTATGGTGACGTCACTAACATCACTGACATGGTTGTATGGTGACGTCACTAACATCACTGACATGGTTGTATGGTGACGTCACTAACATCACTGACATGGTTGTATGGTGACGTCACTAACATTCAACATTGAAAAAAAACACCAACAAAAAAAACAACCAAAACAATGTATGTATACAAAAATGTTTTTTTTTTATTTCAATTTCATAATCATCAGTCAATATCAGAATGTAACGATAAAATTAAGTCAGATCTTCATTGTTTCCAGGTTCAATAACCTATACAATCCTAATTATGACACACAGCACTAAGTTTGTTAGTGTGGACATTGTCATGATTCAAAATAAATATCAAACGATAAATTCTGGAGTGTTCAAAATCAAAAAAAAAGAAAGACAAAAACTAAAACATTATATTCAAAACAGACACATTGTTTAGTTAAAGTCAAACTTCTCTATATAATGGATTTTAACCGATTTAACATAAAGATATACTTCTGGTGCCGGACTATCAAGATATAGAAATGTACCGGTATATGTAATAGAGTAGAAGTACAGCCAAAGGATTAACGACCACAGATTCTACAGTATTGTACATACACAAAGACATGTATATATATAGACATATAAACAGGATTCAAAGCAAATTCAAAACATAAATAATAATACAATAACATAAAATAGCAATACTTGACTGCAGCCACTCTGAAATTGCTAACAACTGTCCAATCAGTGACAATACCTGACTGCAGCCACTCTGAAATTGCTAACAACTGTCCAATCAGTGACAATACTTGACTGCAGCCACTCTGAAATTGCTAACAACTGTCCAATCAGTGACAATACTTGACTACAGCTACTCTGAAAATTGCTAACAACTGTCCAATCTGTGACTACACCTGACTGCAGCCACTCTGAAATTGCTAACAACTGTCCAATCAGTGACAATACTTGACTGCAGCCACTCTGAAATTGCTAACAACTGTCCAATCAGTGACAATACCTGACTGCAGCCACTCTGAAATTGCTAACAACTGTCCAATCAGTGACAATACTTGACTGCAGCCACTCTGAAATTGCTAACAACTGTCCAATCAGTGACAATACTTGACTGCAGCCACTCTGAAATTGCTAACAACTGTCCAATCAGTGACAATACTTGACTGCAGCCACTATGAAATTGCTAACAACTGTCCAATCAGTGACAATACCTGACTGCAGCCACTCTGACATTGCTAACAACTGTCCAATCAGTGACAATACTTGACTGCAACCACTCTGACATTGCTAACAACTGTCCATCAGTGACAATACCTGACTGCAGCCACTCTGAAATTGCTAACAACTGTCCAATCAGTGACAATACTTGACTACAGCTACTCTGAAATTCTTAACAACTGTCCAATCAGTGACAATACTTGACTGTAGCCACTCTGAAATTGCTAACAACTGTCCAATCAGTGACAATACTTGACTTGACAGCAGCCACTATGAAATTGCTAACAACTGTCCAATCAGTGACAATACTTGACTGCAGCCACTCTGACATTGCTAACAACTGTCCAATCAGTGACAATACTTGACTGCAACCACTCTGACATTGCTAACAACTGTCCATCAGTGACAATACCTGACTGCAGCCACTCTGAAATTGCTAACAACTGTCCAATCAGTGACAATACTTGACTGCAGCCACTCTGAAATTGCTAACAACTGTCCAATCAGTGACAATACCTGACTGCAGCCACTCTGAAATTGCTAACAACTGTCCAATCAGTGACAATACTTGACTGCAGCCACTCTGAAATTGCTAACAACTGTCCAATCTGTGACTACACCTGACTGCAGCCACTCTGAAATTGCTAACAACTGTCCATCAGTGACAATACTTGACTGCAGCCACTCTGAAATTGCTAACAACTGTCCAATCAGAAAACCTTGAGTAAATCGTAAATGTTTTCAAAACAACAAATAGAAAATGAATAAAACATGAAAAGTCATACAAAGGGGAATAACTCTTGCTCCATGAACAACAAAAAAAAAGAAAAAAGAAGTGCTAGACACGTCATTGAAGTAAACTCAGTACTAGTTAGACACTGTAGAGTCAGACCGTGCGGCTGAGGTTCAAACTGGAGACCTGTGACCACTAGTGGAAAGCTCTATCAATCGAGCCACCAAGGCCCCTATGATTAGCTTGACCACTTGCTATAAAATGGTGAAAACAGTAAACTTCACTGTAAATAGTTACTATTGAGATAATTGTGATATGTAGTATATATACAAATGATTCCTTACTTGTACTGGCAGATCAAGGCACATTCTACAACCATATCTCCAACTCCACAGGCTATTACCACAGTGACAACATCAACTCCAAACCAAACCTTTATAACTAATCTGTATAACTATGTTAAAACAGAAAGAGATGTCTTGGTGATATGTTTGCGGTAAATCATAGACAATTCTAGGATTAGATACAGTTAATTATTATCAAGTAAAAATAATCCAGTAATATACCCTAATTGGCATTATGTCTTCCAGACTAATAATGATAAACAGATTTTATTGTCCAGAGAGATCACAGGGAAATGTATTATCACTAAGTCTGTAGGTTCACCTCATCAACATATAGCATGGGGCATTTAAAGTTTCACGGCACTACAGCAGTATGGACATGAGAAAAGAATAAAAATAACAAATAAGTTACCACCACATCATAAAATCCCATAGAATACATTATTTGTATTATTTTGTGCTTGTTCTAAAGACGGACCTGTGCATATCAAATGTGATGTTAATCATTTGTTAGTGACAGTTAGGCTGTTTTCTTTTATTAAAATCATGATTTATTTAATACTCATTAACAAATAAAAAATGAAAGTAACACTCATTAAGTACATGAAAGTAACACTCATTAAGTACATGTAAAGGTAGATAACTCTGTTATATATTCAGTGTGAAAGCCCAGTAAGAGAGGATTATTTTAAAGATTACCATGGATAAACATTATAGATTACCATATGATAAACATTAAAGATTACCAAGGATAAACATTAAAGATTACCATGGATAAACATTAAAGATTACCATGGATAAACATTAAAGATTACCATGGATAAACATTAAAGATTACCATGGATAAACATTAAAGATTACCATGAATAAACATTAAAGATTACCATGGATAAACATTAAAGATTACCATGAATAAACATTAAAGATTACCATGGATAAACATTAAAGATTACCATGGATAAACATTAAAGATTACCATGAATAAACATTAAAGATTACCATGGATAAACATTAAAGATTACCATGAATAAACATTAAAGATTACCATGATGGATAAACATTAAAGATTACCATGGATAAACATTAAAGATTACCATGATGGATAAACATTATAGATTACCATGGATAAACATTAAAGATTACCATGGATAAACATTAAAGATTACCATGGATAAACATTAAAGATTACCATGGATAAACATTAAAGATTACCAAGGATAAACATTAAAGATTACCATGGATAAACATTAAAGATTACCATGGATAAACATTAAAGATTTCCATGATTAAACATTAAATGGTGAATGAAGAGACAAGAACTCAATACACTGTCACTTGTGTTTGATAACCTAGCCGTAAGCAGTCTCAGCCAGTGTTATGCTATTATTGAGAACTGAGGACTGAGAATCATGTTAAAAAAATGTTTAAACAAACTTAATTTCTTAATGAATGCTTCTTGAAAATAATAATGATAATAAAAAAAATGGAGCAACCATATATTTTATCATAAAATGTTTCTTAAAATTGAGAAAACTTTGCATAGTAGACATCAGAATGTTAAAAAGTGGGTATAAATGTAAAGAATAATTATCCACTCTGTAATGTGCAGATATAGAATTCCATAATATAGCATATTTTATGTTTTTTTCTATTTCACCAAATATTTAGAAAAAAAAATTTGTCTCACTAACATAGAGAAGATAAAATCTAAATGAAAACAAAAAAAGACTGCGTCACAGAGAGGACACCTGTTTAATATAAAATGAAGAAATCCTAACTAGACTATGTGATAACACAACTGTTCCAGCTACCATTCATAATACAAATCAAATAATCTTTTATCTTATTCTGAAATTTCTAATTTAAAGGTTCAATAATCGTAGTTTAAACTCAAACAAAGATATAAAATTCTTTAGTTTTAAGTCAGGGGAAACAATAACATTTCCTGCTATATAAGCATATTAGCATCTATTCATATTTCGTCTTTGCATATAACAGAGTTATCTCCCTTATAGTTATATGCATCGTATTGTGACGTCATGATTTTTGTGAACAAAATTCATATTGTTTTCTCAGGAAAAATTATGTTATGCTCGTAACCACGACATTACAATCCATCCCTACATGTACCCTTAAGGGCAGATAACTCAAGCAGGCAGTAACATGCAAATGCAAAATATGCTGTTACTTAATTACCGTTATGATTATGTTTTTTCCTTCAAATTAAATTTTTACAAATCAGTGATTATAAAATGAATAATTTTAAAGCTTTCCTTGAACTGTAATGGCACATTAACATGTTTTATAGAATAAGTAACACAAGCTTCAAATTCTTGAGATAAACATATTAAGTTTTATTTAATTTTGTTGTATTATGTTTTTATAAATAGAGGATCTTACATGAGTGGCTATGTGATTTATCAAACAAGCTCAATAATTTGATATACTACGGGCCTTTAGGTGAATGCCATTATCAAATTATCTAATGAGTTTGATAGCTTTCATATCACACACTCACCAGTGTAAGATTCTATTCATCACATAACTTTTTATCAATAGAATATAGGTAAAACTTTAAACTTTGTCTCCATATAAAACGTCTACTGAAAAAATGATGTAACGATGTAAATGATGTAAATGATGAAGAGATTATGACGTCAAAACTACCTGTGGCATCAGAATAGTGTTATTACACATGTGTCTTACGATATTTATGACACGGCCGTATGACATGGCTGGGCAGGTCAGTTATGTAATATATCAGTTTTCAAGTAAATAGACAACACTAATGAACCACATCGTTTGGTCATTGATGAAAACAAAATGGATTAAAGTACAACATTTCGATGGAAATTAGCTTGGGCTATCAAAGTAATTGATTAATAATAAGGAGTGGGCCGAATGTTTTTCCAACGATGTAAAAGATCGTTACAATGTTCTTCTAGCAAATACAATATTACAAATTCATAAATACATATATCTAGATCAATATAGAGTCAAGCCACCATAATACAGGTATTACATACAAAGTAGCATTCAAACAGTACCGTGCATCAATCAAGCTAATGGACAATGGAAATTAAATAACAACGTGCAGTTTAGCTTTCAGTTTAACACACTTGCTTTTCATGGCAATTTAGTTATAAATAAATTTAGTTAACATGCAATAAATTTAGAAAATTGTCACTCACTTTATCAGCCATAAAAAAATGAGATTGAGAACTAGGGGATTAGGTAAATAGATAAAATATAGACTATGATATCATGTTCTCCGGAGAACTCTCCACAAACACAACGTAACCCAAACAGGTCGCATAAAACGCACTACAACTCAGATCTCTGTCACTCAAACTCTTCGCACCAATGTAAAACTAGCTAGACTATTAAACATAACAGAGACATGGATCAGCAGCCACACTGTTGTACAACGCTGTCCGACTGATCTGTGGAGGAATTTGGTATAATCGTGGAGTTGTTGTCATCAGCCTTTGTTTCTAGATTTTGGTCTTCAACTTGGACTTTAAAGATATCTGTCAAAGAGATACAACAAAACAAATTGATGTACAGACATAAAATGTACTTTGTTTTGATCGGGGGTTAACAAGTCTAAAACAAATTGATGTCAGGTACAGACATAAAATGTACTTGGTTTTGATCGGGTGATAACAAGTCTAAAACAAACCCATGTCAGGTACAGACATAAAATGTACTTGGTTTTGATCGGGTGATAACAAGTCTAAAACAAACCCATGTCAGGTACAGACATAAAATGTACTTGGTTTTGATCGGGTGTTAACAAGTCTAAAACAAACCTATGTCAGGTACAGACATAAAATGTACTTGGTTTTGATTGGGTGTTAACAAGTCTAAACCAAATTGATGTACAGACAAAAAATGTACTTGGTTTTGATCGGATGTTCACAAGTCTAAAACAAATGGATGTACAGACATCAAATGTACTTGGTTTTGATCGGGTGTTCACAAGTCTAAAACAAATGGATGTACAGACATCAAATGTACTTGGTTTTGATCGGGTGTTCACAAGTCTAAAACAAATGGATGTACAGACATCAAATGTACTTGGTTTTGATCGGGATGTTCACAAGTCTAAAAACAAATGGATGTACAGGTACATAAAATGTACTTGATTTGATCGGGTGTTAATATTGTAAACCATTAAATTGACACATGATAGCCTTGACAACATGTCACTGTTCCGGGTACTAATACCTACCCACTAGGGTACTAATACCTACCCACTAGGGTACTAATACCTACCCACTAGGGTAGGTACTAATACCTACCCACTAGGGTACTAATACCTACCCACTAGGGTACTAATACCTACCCACTAGGGTACTAATACCTACCCACTAGGGTACTAATACCTACCCACTAGGGTACTAATACCTACCCACTAGGGTACTAATACCTACCCACTAGGGTACTAATACCTACCCACTAGGGTACTAATACCTACCCACTAGGGTACTAATACCTACCCACTAGGGTACTATATATATAATACCTACCCACTAGGGTACTAATACCTACCCACTAGGGTACTAATACCTACCCACTAGGGTAGGTACTAATACCTACCCACTAGGGTACTAATACCTACCCACTAGGGTACTAATACCTACCCACTAGGGTACTAATACCTACCCACTAGGGTACTAATACCTACCCACTAGGGTACTAATACCTACCCACTAGGGTACTAATACCTACCCACTAGGGTACTAATACCTATCCACTAGGGTACTTATACCTACCCACTAGGGTACTAATACCTACCCACTAGGGTACTAATACCTACCTTGAACGAATATACGTACCCGGCCTACTATACCTTTCGGCCGGGTACGAATTGGTCCCTATGTGTCGTAGTGGAGCACTGCCTCCGAAAATCACTCGGGCACAGTTTTCTAAACTTTTTTGTAGGTTTCCAATTATATTAAGCGTATACATGCATTTACATATTATTTTTGTCTAAAACAAACATAACTACCATTCTTAATATATACCGTACCGCTCACAAGGCGTCAAATTCACAACTTGTGGACTTGCCGTATAAATTTCCTTCAGAAAGACCTTCATATGTTTTATGTGAAAAAAAATAATGAACGATGAGAAATTGATATTTTATATAGTTCAGTTTTATTCCCTAGTAGGTAAGCGATATCAAAAAAGTATGATAAAATGCAAAGAAACGTGTTATAATGGTTTGTATAATCATTATTTTGCTCCATTAGCAGTAATAGGCACCAATTGTAGCTCTAAAGACGACATCATTTTCTGTCTAAAAGTCTTTTGAGCTACAATATTGCAGCTAATACCTACCCACTAGGGTACTAATACCTACCCACTAGGGTACTAATACCTACCCACTAGGGTACTAATACCTACCCACTAGGGTACTAATGCCTACCCACTAGGGTACTAATGCCTACCCACTAGGGTACTAATGCCTACCCACTAGGGTACCAATACCTACCCACTAGGGTGCTAATACCTACCCACTAGGGTACTAATACCTACCCACTAGGGTACTAATACCTACCTACTAATAAGTTGTTGAAGGCCTCACCGACATTCGTCGCATCCAAAGCTGACGTCTCTATAAAGGAGTACTTGTTCTCCTCTGTAAAATAACAAGGATTTACTGTTAATACAGGTAAGTTTGCTGTTGTAAAAGGTTGAGATTTTTTGTTAGAATTAAACATAAGGGGGTTATTTTTATCGTTGTTCGATAGCTTTCGAAAGCATCATTCATTTGACACAGAGTAATACATAATGGTTTAAAAACTACAAAAAAACAATTTCATGAGGCTTTCAAATTTTACGGTTAGCACAAATAAATAAACAACAAAATTCAAACCACAAACACAAAGGAATTATACCCCATATAATGATTCTAAGGCAAAGCTAAGGGAAGTAACTCATATAAGATATTGGTCTCCAATCTCAAAGAAAATACTATCATGGTAGAAAAAACGATTTAGCTACGTATATTAGGATATCGCAGTAGTCCAGAGTTGTAAACTAGCACACTAATACAACAATGTAAACGAATATATAACAGGAGAAGTCAGTGTGTTATTAACAATTAATATCTTAAACAAAATGAAAGCTCCATAATGATATGTATGGCCTGAAAACGTAAACATATTCATTCGGTAACTTTGTACTAGTAAATATTACTAACAGTGACCACTGCACATTGGCTTTAGGCCATACAAGTATCTTCATGATATTATACATTCTCAGCACCAGTCTCTTCTATGATTCAAAAGTAATGGCATCACTAGCTGGACCATGGCCAAGCCAGCTGGACAATGGCAGCACTAGCTGGACCATGGCCAAGCCAGCTGGACAATGGCAACACAATAGCTGGACCTGTCGGATGACAACGCTAGCAGGACCATGGCATCACTAGCTGGACCATGGCCAAGCCAGCTGGACAATGGCAGCACTAGCTGGACCATGGCCAAGCCAGCTGGACAATGGCAACACTAGCTGGACCATGGCAACACTAGCTGGACCATGGCAACACTAGCTGGACAATGGCAACACTAGCTGGACCATGGCAACACTAGCTGGACCATGGCAACACTAGCTGGACAATGGCAACACTAGCTGGACAATGGCAACACTAGCTGGACAATGGCAACACTAGCTGGACAATGGCAACACTAGCTGGACAATGGCAACACTAGCTGGACCATGGCAACACTAGCTGGACCATGGCAACACTAGCTGGACAATGGCAACACTAGCTGGACCATGGCAACACTAGCTGGACCATGGCCACGCCAGCTGGACCATGGCAACACTAGCTGGACCATGGCAACACTAGCTGGACTATGGCAACACTAGCTGGACCATGGCAACGCTAGCTGGACCATGGCAACACTAGCTGGACAATGGCAACACTAGCTGGACTATGACAACGCTAGCTGGACAATGGCAACACTAGCTGGACCATGGCAATGCTACCTGGACCATGGCCACGCTAGCTTGACCATGGCAACACTAGCTGGACTATGACAACACTAGCTGGACCATGGCAACACTAGCTGGACAATGGCAACACTAGCTGGACCATGGCAACACTAGCTGGACAATGGCAACACTAGCTGGACCATGGCAACACTAGCTGGACCATGGCAACACTAGCTGGACAATGGCAACACTGGCTGGACCATGGCACTCGTTTACACTCGTTTACCCAGAGAGTCGTGAATACTTGGAACAGTCTCCCATCAAATGTTGTTCAGTCTAGGACAGTTAAGCAATTTGAATATGAACTCGATTCACATTGGAAAAATCAGCCACTATAAAGTATTTATACACTGAAAAAATAAATCCGTGAATTTCTAAGAGCTGACTATTATAGGATTATAAAAAATCCTGTACATGTTAACATGTATGTTGTCAGAATAAATCTATGTATCTATGTATCTATGGCCACGCTAGCTGGACAATGGCAACACTAGCTGGACCATGGCCACGCTAGCTGGACCATGGCAACACTAGCTGGACAATGGCAACACTAGCTGGACCATGGCAACACTAGCTGGACAATGGCAACACTAGCTGGACCATGGCAACACTAGCTGGACAATGGCAACACTAGCTGGACCATGGCAACACTAGCTGGACCATGGCAACACTAGCTGGACCATGGCAACACTAGCTGGACCATGGCAACACTAGCTGGACCATGGCAACACTAGCTGGACCATGGCAACACTAGCTGGACAATGGCAACACTAGCTGGACAATGGCAACACTAGCTGGACCATGGCAACACTAGCTGGACAATGGCAACACTAGCTGGACCATGGCAACACTAGCTGGACTATTACAACACTAGCTGGACTATGACAACACTAGCTGGACAATGGCAACACTAGCTGGACCATGGCAATGCTACCTGGACCATGGCCACGCTAGCTGGACCATGGCAACACTAGCTGGACTATGACAAGACTAGCTGGACCATGGCAACACTAGCTGGACTATGACAACACTAGCTGGACCATGGCAACACTAGCTGGACTATGACAACACTAGCTGGACTATGACAACGCTAGCTGGACAATGGCAACACTAGCTGGACCATGGCAATGCTACCTGGACCATGGCCACGCTAGCTGGACCATGGCAACACTAGCTGGACTATGACAAGACTAGCTGGACCATGGCAACACTAGCTGGACTATGACAACACTAGCTGGACAATGGCAACACTAGCTGGATAATGGCAACACTAGCTGGACCATGGCAACACTAGCTGGACCATGGCAACACTAGCTGGACAATGGCAACACTGGCTGGACCATGGCACTCGTTTACACTCGTTTACCCAGAGAGTCGTGAATACTTGGAACAGTCTCCCATCAAATGTTGTTCAGTCTAGGACAGTTAAGCAATTTGAATATGAACTCGATTCACATTGGAAAAATCAGCCACTATAAAGTATTTATACACTGAAAAAATAAATCCGTGAATTTCTAAGAGCTGACTATTATAGGATTATAAAAAATCCTGTACATGTTAACATGTATGTTGTCAGAATAAATCTATGTATCTATGTATCTATGGCCACGCTAGCTGGACAATGGCAACACTAGCTGGACCATGGCCACGCTAGCTGGACCATGGCAACACTAGCTGGACAATGGCAACACTAGCTGGACCATGGCAACACTAGCTGGACAATGGCAACACTAGCTGGACCATGGCAACACTAGCTGGACAATGGCAACACTAGCTGGACCATGGCAACACTAGCTGGACCATGGCAACACTAGCTGGACCATGGCAACACTAGCTGGACCATGGCCACGCCAGCTGGACAATGGCAACACTAGCTGGACCATGGCAACACTAGCTGGACAATGGCAATACTAGCTGGACTATGACAACACTAGCTGGACCATGGCAACACTAGCTGGACTATTACAACACTAGCTGGACTATGACAACACTAGCTGGACAATGGCAACACTAGCTGGACCATGGCAATGCTACCTGGACCATGGCCACGCTAGCTGGACCATGGCAACACTAGCTGGACTATGACAAGACTAGCTGGACCATGGCAACACTAGCTGGACTATGACAACACTAGCTGGACCATGGCCACGCTAGCTGGACAATGGCAACACTAGCTGGACAATGGCAACACTAGCTGGACCATGGCAACACTAGCTGGACAATGGCAACACTGGCTGGACCATGGCACTCGTTTACACTCGTTTACCCAGAGAGTCGTGAATACTTGGATCAGTCTCCCATCAAATGTTGTTCAGTCTAGGACAGTTAAGCAATTTGAATATGAACTCGATTCACATTGGAAAAATCAGCCACTATAAAGTATTTATACACTGAAAAAATAAATCCGTGAATTTCTAAGAGCTGACTATTATAGGATTATAAAAAATCCTGTACATGTTAACATGTATGTTGTCAGAATAAATCTATGTATCTATGTATCTATGGCCACGCTAGCTGGACAATGGCAACACTAGCTGGACCATGGCCACGCTAGCTGGACCATGGCAACACTAGCTGGACCATGGCAACACTAGCTGGACCATGGCAACACTAGCTGGACCATGGCAACACTAGCTGGACTATGACAACACTAGCTGGACCATGGCAACACTAGCTGGACAATGGCAACACTCAGCTGGACCATGGCCACGCTAGCTGGACAATGGCAACACTAGCTTGACAATGGCAACACTAGCTGGACCATGGCAACACTAGCTGGACAATGGCAACACCAGCTGGACTATGACAACACTAGCTGGACAATGGCAACACTAGCTGGACAATGGCAACACTAGCTGGACCATGGCAACACTAGCTGGACCATGGCAACACTAGCTGGACAATGGCAACACTAGCTGGACCATGGCAACACTAGCTGGACCATGGCAACACTAGCTGGACTATGACAATACTAGCTGGACCATGGCCACGCTAGCTGGACAATGGCAACACTAGCTGGACAATGGCAACACTCACTGGACTATGACAACGCTAGCTGGACAATGGTAACACTAGCTGGACAATGGCAACACTCACTGGACCATGGCAACACTAGCTGGACTATGACAACGCTAGCTGGACAATGGCAACACTAGCTGGACAATGGCAACACCAGCTGGACTATGACAACGCTAGCTGGACAATAGCAACACTACCTGGACCATGGCCGTGCTAACTGGACCATGGCCGTGCTAACTGGACAATGACAGTGCTAGCTGGACAAGAAATCATTAGAACAGAAGGAACAGCACTAAAACAATATGTCTCCCACATGAAAAAACAACATAAATCAATTGGAAACCTAAATAGATTTCCTGGCCAATTTTTTGCTTTACATACCAGCTTTAAGGCGTCCTTGTTCCTGTTGGATTGCTCGGACTGACCGCAGGTCAGTTTTATTTCCGACGATCATTATACACACATAAGGGTCAGCATGTTCCTTCAGCTCCTCCAACCATTTGTGTAGATTTTCAAACGTCTGTGGTTTAGTGATGTCATACACAACTAACGCCCCAACAGCTCCCCGATAATACCTGTAAATGACATCAATATCTATACATACATTTTTTAGAATATTGAATGAAATATAACCACATAACATGAGTTATTAGTGATTTGAAACATACATATAGATAACAATTTATAAGATTTTAACTTATCCTTGAGTTTGAGGATATCCCTTGGGAGGAAAGTTGTGATTTCTGTCCCTTGGGAGGGAGGCTGTTAGTTCTGTCCTCTGGGAGGAAGGTTGTGATTTCTGTCCCTTGGGAGGAAGGTTGTGATTTGTGTCCCTTGGAAGGGAGGCTGTTAGTTCTGTCCTCTGGGAGGAAGGTTGTGAGTTGTTTCCCCTGGGAGGAAGGTTGTGAATTGTTTTCCTTGGGAGGGAGGCTGTTAGTTCTGTCCTCTGGGAGGAAGGTTGTGATTTCTGTCCCTTGGGAGGGAGGCTGTTAGTTCTGTCCTCTGGGAGGAAGGTTGTGATTTCTGTCCCTTGGGAGGGAGACTGTTAGTTCTGTCCTCTGGGAGGAAGGTTGTGAGTTGTTTCCCCTGGGAGGAAGGTTGTGAATTGTTTCCCTTGGGAGGGAGGCTGTTAGTTCTGTCCTCTGGGAGGAAGGTTGTGATTTCTGTCCCTTGGGAGGGAGGCTGTTAGTTCTGTCCTCTGGGAGGAAGGTTGTGATTTCTGTCCCTTGGGAGGGAGGCTGTTAGTTCTGTCCTCTGGGAGGAAGGTTGTGAATTGTTTCCCTTGGGAGGGAGGCTGTTAGTTCTGTCCTCTGGGAGGAAGGTTGTGAGTTGTTTCCCTTGGGAGGGAGGCTGTTAGTTCTGTCCTCTGGGAGGAAGGTTGTGAGTTGTTTCCTCTGGGAGGAAGGTTGTGAGTTGTTTTCTCTGGGAGGAAGGTTGTGAGTTGTTTCCTCTGGGAGGAAGGTTGTGAGTTGTTTCCCCTGGGAGGAAGGTTGTGAGTTGTTTCCCCTGGGAGGAAGGTTGTGAGTTGTTTCCCCTGGGAGGAAGGTTGTGAGTTGTTTCCCCTGGGAGGAAGGTTGTGAGTTGTTTCCTCTGGGAGGAAGGTTGTGAGTTGTTTCCCCTGGGAGGAAGGTTGTGAGTTGTTTCCCCTGGGAGGAAGGTTGTGAGTTGTTTCCCCTGGGAGGAAGGTTGTGAGTTGTTTCCCCTGGGAGGAAGGTTGTGAGTTGTTTCCCCTGGGAGGAAGGTTGTGAGTTGCTTCCCCTGGGAGGAAGGTTGTGAGTTGTTTCCTCTGGGAGGAAGGTTGTGAGTTGTTTCCCCTGGGAGGAAGGTTGTGAGTTGTTTCTCCTGGTAGGAAGGTTGTGAGTTGTTTCCTCTGGGAGGAAGGTTGTGGATTGTTTCCCCTGGGAGGAAGGTTGTGAGTTGTTTCCCCTGGGAGGAAGGTTGTGAGTTGTTTCCCCTGGGAGGAAGGTTGTGAGTTGTTTCCTCTGGGAGGAAGGTTGTGAGTTGTTTCCCCTGGGAGGAAGGTTGTGAGTTGTTTCTCCTGGTAGGAAG
Source organism: Argopecten irradians (assembly GCF_041381155.1). Classification (NCBI taxonomy): domain Eukaryota; kingdom Metazoa; phylum Mollusca; class Bivalvia; order Pectinida; family Pectinidae; genus Argopecten; species Argopecten irradians. The sequence goes on along the minus strand of NC_091146.1, from coordinate 776,685 downwards.
GTTGTGAGTTGTTTCCTCTGGGAGGAAAGTTGTGAGTTGTTTCCCATGGGAGGAAGGTTGTGAGTTGCTTCCCCTGGGAGAAAGGTTGTGAGTTGTTTCTCCTGGTAGGAAGGTTGTGAGTTGTTTCCTCTGGGAGGAAGGTTGTGGGTTGTTTCCCCTGGGAGGAAGGTTGTGAGTTGTTTCCCCTGGGAGGAAGGTTGTGAGTTGTTTCCCCTGGGAGGAAGGTTGTGAGTTGTTTCCCCTGGGAGGAAGGTTGTGAGTTGTTTCCCCTGGGAGGAAGGTTGTGGGTTGTTTCCTCTGGGAGGAAGGTTGTGAGTTGTTTCCTCTGGGAGGGAGGTTGTGGGTTGTTTCCTGTGGGAGGAAGGTTGTGAGTTGTTTTCCCCTGGGAGGAAGGTTGTGGGTTGTTTCCTCTGGGAGGAAGGTTGTGAGTTGTTTCCCCTGGGAGGAAGGTTGTGAGTTGTTTCCCCTGGGAGGAAGGTTGTGAGTTGTTTCCCCTGGGAGGAAGGTTGTGAGTTGTTTCCCCTGGGAGGAAGGTTGTGAGTTGTTTCCCCTGGGAGGAAGGTTGTGAGTTGTTTCCCCTGGGAGGAAGGTTGTGAGTTGTTTCCCCTGGGAGGAAGGTTGTGAGTTGTTTCCCCTGGGGGGAAGGTTGTGAGTTGCTTCCCCTGGGAGGAAGGTTGTGAGTTGTTTCCCCTGGGAGGAAGGTTGTGAGTTGTTTCCCCTGGGAGGAAGGTTGTGAGTTGTTTCCCCTGGGAGGAAGGTTGTGAGTTGTTTCCCCTGGGAGGAAGGTTGTGAGTTGTTTCCCCTGGGAGAAAGGTTGTTAGTTGTTTCTCCTGGGAGGAAGGTTGTGAGTTGTTTCCCCTGGGAGAAAGGTTGTTAGTTGTTTCTCCTGGGAGGAAGGTTGTGAGTTGTTTCTCCTGGGAGAAAAGTTGTGAGTTGTTGTTTCCCTTGATAGGAAGGTTGTGAGTTGTTTCCCCTGGGAGGAATTTTGTTAGTTGTTTCTCCTGGGAGGAAGGTTGTGAGTTGTTTCCCCTGGGAGGAAGGTTGTGAGTTGTTTCCCCTGGGAGGAAGGTTGCAAATTCGCTCCCCTGGCTGTGACACTGTAGTTTAAAACGTACCTTAAAGTGGTAGATTACTAGTTTTTTTGCTTAGTTCTCAGTATACAAAGGGAGTGTGATGACTGGTTTGCTTGTTGTCAGTCTAATGTGACCCATTGGGGTGTGTTGTTTGTTTTTGTATCACCTAATTCCTAAGTGATTTAGCACAATAAAAAGGGCAAAAGTTCTACTAAGTAGATATTTAAGCATTGAACTGCTTTTAGTTGGCATTCATGAGCAATATGAATGCAAACTGGGGAAAGGTAAATTTAATGAAGCGCGCTAGCGCTTCATGTTAAATTTACCTTTCCCCAGTTTGCATTCATATTGCTCATGAATGCCAACTAAAAGCAGTTCAATGCTTATATTTACCACTTAAAATTAACGTATCAAAGATTTTTTTAAAACGCCCACTTAAAAATTCAAATTTTCCCGCCTTGTCGTTCCAGTGTGAACAATGAACGGAACAGCCAACAGCCTGTTTTCCCAGATTCAAAATATAGTCCGTCTTACAAAACATAACACAACAATAATAGTCAATGTACTTTATGTATTTAATACATTTGGAATATTTCAAATTGAAAAATGAAAAAAAACTGATTGTTCATTTTTAATTTTATGGATAGGTTTTTTCAAATATTTTTTCCGCCTCGTTTGCCGCGGAAGGTTATAACAGACATCAAGAAGTCCGTGCAGTGAGTGAACATCACGCTTAACATTAGTGTCGTTCACGCTTCACTTCAGTTATTATGGTTAAAATTGAACACGCAATTCTCGAAAGACGAACTTGTGAAGAATCCTGGAGTGATAGTACTAGTGCTAACATTCACATTGCTGTTTGACACGAGTGGTTGAGCCTGCGTCGTCTCGCACGATGAAGGTGAGTTTGAAAATGAAACTTGACTGGAGGGGACGGACGCCATTTCTATGTCACCTGTCGCACGCGTTACAGTGGCTGATGGAGCGCTCCTTGTCTTGATCATGACTGACAGACTGTCGCTGATGTCTCTCTTCTGTTTTGTGGATACGGAACGATTATATGAACGGAGAGATGATTCACATCGATGATCCGACATGAACATGATGTGTCTGGCTTCATATCCAGTGTCGTTCAAGTACTGTATGGCCGTGGCCCGTAGACAGTGAGGAGTGTACGGAGCGTCAACATCAGACGATTTACATATGTCCGAAAGGAAACGAGCGAATGTTCTGTGTGCTAAAGGTTTGGTGTTAAACCAAACATCAGTTAATTGAGGAGAAACACAAGCCAACTTGTTGTATTGGTTAAATAATTTGGTGGCGTTTTTGTCTGTTTTTTCAAGGAGGAGTTTTAACATCTTAACAGGACAGGATGGTGATTCAGGACAGCTGTACATTCTCTTTCCGATGTTTGCCTCGTGAGAATTTAACCCTCCCTGGTGATTTTTTTGCTGTGTCATGTGCGTCATTGTAACATATTCCCCGGATTCATCATTGTGAAACTCAAAGGACTGTGGTGTTAATTGATGATGGAACTCCATCCCGCGTGTAATGAAGTGTACCGATAAATTGTACCATACACAGTGCCGTAGGATTATGGGAGAGGAGGATGCTCTAGAAAGGTAGGTGGCTATTTTGTGTAAATGTTCTGGTTCAATAATTGGCTTGTGGGCAGTTGCCTTACTTTCGCCCGTTTTTTCCCTCTGTTTTAATAAGCCGTCTAAGACTCCGTTTGCCTGTTTAAACTCACGGTCTCTTACTATGTCCAAATTTCTCCCAATATCAACAAAATACCTATTGATGGCCCCTCTGATATTTTTCAATGTGTTTTTGTGATACAGTTCATTTTCCGATTTTGGTCTTGCTGCAACATAAAAATGTTTTAGAATCTCAGCTAGGTCCTCGGCAGATACACTTGTCAAATCTACGGGTGTTCCGCGTTTCTCAATGTTCCAATCTGGAAAATGAAAACGGAAGTTTTTGAAATGGGAATAAAGAAGAGAGAACGTCAAACGTGTAACATTTGAAGCCGTTTTGTTGATTGCTTAAAACATTGCAACAATAAACGTGTTTTAATTGATTTTATACGTTGTGACACTATCGACAAACTACCGAGCCACAGACTCTGAAACTTTTTTTCTGCTTTGATTTTTTTTCTGCTTTGATTTCTTACCTTGAAATATTCTAATGCCCCAGGCTGTATTCTTCTTCGTTGACTTACTCTGTCTGCTTTCAAGAATGTTGGCTATTTCTTCATGGGTTGTGTCCTTAAACCGTTTAGGTACTGCCGGAGACTCTGGAGGGGGGAGGTCAGTTATGGCCGGTTTGGTCAGCTCCTGTTCCATACGATTAGCCAGCTCTAGCGTACTCGCTAAACCCTCTACATCTAGATTCCTTATATAGTTGATCAAGTCTTGATCTGGCTCTTCTAGCTCTATAATGTCTTCTGTGGGTAATGAAATTTCCCAATTTGCCGATATACCCAAGTCTGACATGTCCGAGGAATCGTCACTGTCCATGTTTGTTGACAAATAGCAGACGATAAAAACAACGCTGCAGCCAGGGGGCGTTTTATTTTTTCGTTTATTTGATAACATTCACGTTGATTTTATTTTAAAGATTTATTATATTTTTTTTTCGTAATTCATGTTTTTATAGTGAATTAATATGTGTTTAGATATCACAAACTGTAATCTCGTTAGAAAGTGGTTTCAACGTACAAGGGGAGGTAACCTCAATTTGTTTACATGATACGGTGTCAAAATATTCTTGCGCCGGTTGGCAGTCATGAAATGATAACGCGCAAGCATAGTTGGTAAGGTTATATAGTGACGAATGTAACACTCCTGTGACAGTATAAATCAGAACTTACACACAAACATGTGGTAACAGTAAATCAGGTACACACTAGTGATGTGGCCTGTAACACTCCTGACCTGATAGTTATAAATCAGAACTTACACACTAGTGATGGCCCTGTAACACTCCTGACCTGACAGTATAAATCAGAACTTACACACTAGTGATGGCCCTGTAACACTCCTGACCTGACAGTATAAATCAGAACTTACACACTAGTGATGGCCCTGTAACACTCCTGACCTGACAGTATAAATCAGAACTTACACACTAGTGATGGCCCTGTAACACTCCTGACCTGACAGTATAAAATCAGAACTTACACACTAGTGATGTCCCTGTAACACTCCTGACCTGACAGTATAAATCAGAACTTACACACTAGTGATGTCCCTGTAACACTCCTGACCTGACAGTATAAATCAGAACTTACACACTAGTGATGGCCCTGTAACACTCCTGACCTGACAGTATAAATCAGAACTTACACACTAGTGATGGCCCTGTAACACTCCTGACCTGACAGTATAAATCAGAACTTACACACTAGTGATGGCCCTGTAACACTCCTGACCTGACAGTATAAATCAGAACTTACACACTAGTGATGTCCCTGTAACACTCCTGACCTGACAGTATAAATCAGAACTTACACACTAGTGATGTCCCTGTAACACTCCTGACCTGACAGTATAAATCAGAACTTACACACTAGTGATGTCCCTGTAACACTCCTGACCTGACAGTATAAATCAGAACTTACACACTAGTGATGTCCCTGTAACACTCCTGACCTGACAGTATAAATCAGAACTTACACACTAGTGATGTCCCTGTAACACTCCTGACCTGACAGTATAAATCAGAACTTACACACTAGTGATGTCCCTGTAACACTCCTGACCTGACAGTATAAATCAGAACTTACACACTAGTGATGGCCCTGTAACACTCCTGACCTGACAGTATAAATCAGAACTTACACACTAGTGATGGCCCTGTAACACTCCTGACCTGACAGTATAAATCAGAACTTACACACTAGTGATGGCCCTGTAACACTCCTGACCTGACAGTATAAATCAGTTACACTCCTAAATCAGAACTTACACACTAGTGATGGCCCTGTAACACTCCTGACCTGACAGTATAAATCAGAACTTACACACTAGTGATGGCCCTGTAACACTCCTGACCTGACAGTATAAATCAGAACTTACACACTAGTGATGACCCTGTAACACTCCTGACCTGACAGTATAAATCAGAACTTACACACTAGTGATGGCCCTGTAACACTCCTGACCTGACAGTATAGTTATAAATCAGAACTTACACACTAGTGATGGCCCTGTAACACTCCTGACCTGACAGTATAAATCAGAACTTACACACTAGTGATGTCCCTGTAACACTCCTGACCTGACAGTATAAATCAGAACTTACACACTAGTGATGGCCCTGTAACACTCCTGACCTGACAGTATAAATCAGAACTTACACACTAGTGATGTCCCTGTAACACTCCTGACCTGACAGTATAAATCAGAACTTACACACTAGTGATGTCCCTGTAACACTCCTGACCTGACAGTATAAATCAGAACTTACACACTAGTGATGGCCCTGTAACACTCCTGACCTGACAGTATAAATCAGAACTTACACACTAGTGATGGCCCTGTAACACTCCTGACCTGACAGTATAAATCAGAACTTACACACTAGTGATGGCCCTGTAACACTCCTGACCTGACAGTATAAATCAGAACTTACACACTAGTGATGTCCCTGTAACACTCCTGACCTGACAGTATAAATCAGAACTTACACACTAGTGATGTCCCTGTAACACTCCTGACCTGACAGTATAAATCAGAACTTACACACTAGTGATGGCCCTGTAACACTCCTGACCTGACAGTATAAATCAGAACTTACACACTAGTGATGTCCCTGTAACACTCCTGACCTGACAGTATAAATCAGAACTTACACACTAGTGATGTCCCTGTAACACTCCTGACCTGACAGTATAAATCAGAACTTACACACTAGTGATGTCCCTGTAACACTCCTGACCTGACAGTATAAATCAGAACTTACACACTAGTGATGTCCCTGTAACACTCCTGACCTGACAGTATAAATCAGAACTTACACACTAGTGATGTCCCTGTAACACTCCTGACCTGACAGTATAAATCAGAACTTACACACTAGTGATGTCCCTGTAACACTCCTGACCTGACAGTATAAATCAGAACTTACACACTAGTGATGTCCCTGTAACACTCCTGACCTGACAGTATAAATCAGAACTTACACACTAGTGATGTCCCTGTAACACTCCTGACCTGACAGTATAAATCAGAACTTACACACTAGTGATGGCCCTGTAACACTCCTGACCTGACAGTATAAATCAGAACTTACACACTAGTGATGGCCCTGTAACACTCCTGACCTGACAGTATAAATCAGAACTTACACACTAGTGATGGCCCTGTAACACTCCTGACCTGACAGTATAAATCAGAACTTACACACTAGTGATGTCCCTGTAACACTCCTGACCTGACAGTATAAATCAGAACTTACACACTAGTGATGGCCCTGTAACACTCCTGACCTGACAGTATAAATCAGAACTTACACACTAGTGATGTCCCTGTAACACTCCTGACCTGACAGTATAAATCAGAACTTACACACTAGTGATGTCCCTGTAACACTCCTGACCTGACAGTATAGTTATAAATCAGAACTTACACACTAGTGATGGCCCTGTAACACTCCTGACCTGACAGTATAAATCAGAACTTACACACTAGTGATGCCCTGTAACACTCCTGACCTGACAGTATAAATCAGAACTTACACACTAGTGATGGCCCTGTAACACTCCTGACCTGACAGTATAAATCAGAACTTACACACTAGTGATGGCCCTGTAACACTCCTGACCTGACAGTATAGTAAAATCAGAACTCTACACACTAGTGATGGCCCTGTAACACTCCTGACCTGACAGTATAAATCAGAACTTACACACTAGTGATGTCCCTGTAAACTCCTGACCTGACAGTATAAATCAGAACTTACACACTAGTGATGGCCCTGTAACACTCCTGACCTGACAGTATAAATCAGAACTTACACACTAGTGATGGCCCTGTAACACTCCTGACCTGACAGTATAAATCAGAACTTACACACTAGTGATGTCCCTGTAACACTCCTGACCTGACAGTATAAATCAGAACTTACACACTAGTGATGTCCCTGTAACACTCCTGACCTGACAGTATAAATCAGAACTTACACACTAGTGATGCCCTGTAACACTCCTGACCTGACAGTATAAATCAGAACTTACACACTAGTGATGTCCCTGTAACACTCCTGACCTGACAGTATAAATCAGAACTTACACACTAGTGATGTCCCTGTAACACTCCTGACCTGACAGTATAAATCAGAACTTACACACTAGTGATGGCCCTGTAACGCTCCTGACCTGACAGTATAGTTATAAATCAGAACTTACACACTAGTGATGGCCCTGTAACACTCCTGACCTGACAGTATAAATCAGAACTTACACACTAGTGATGGCCCTGTAACACTCCTGACCTGACAGTATAAATCAGAACTTACACACTAGTGATGGCCCTGTAACACTCCTGACCTGACAGTATAAATCAGAACTTACACACTAGTGATGGCCCTGTAACACTCCTGACCTGACAGTATAAATCAGAACTTACACACTAGTGATGGCCCTGTAACACTCCTGACCTGACAGTATAAATCAGAACTTACACACTAGTGATGTCCCTGTAACACTCCTGACCTGACAGTATAAATCAGAACTTACACACTAGTGATGGCCCTGTAACACTCCTGACCTGACAGTATAGTTATAAATCAGAACTTACACACTAGTGATGTCCCTGTAACACTCCTGACCTGACAGTATAAATCAGAACTTACACACTAGTGATGTCCCTGTAACACTCCTGACCTGACAGTATAAATCAGAACTTACACACTAGTGATGGCCCTGTAACACTCCTGACCTGACAGTATAAATCAGAACTTACACACTAGTGATGGCCCTGTAACACTCCTGACCTGACAGTATAAATCAGAACTTACACACTAGTGATGTCCCTGTAACACTCCTGACCTGACAGTATAAATCAGAACTTACACACTAGTGATGTCCCTGTAACACTCCTGACCTGACAGTATAAATCAGAACTTACACACTAGTGATGTCCCTGTAACACTCCTGACCTGACAGTATAAATCAGAACTTACACACTAGTGATGGCCCTGTAACACTCCTGACCTGACAGTATAGTTATAAATCAGAACTTACACACTAGTGATGGCCCTGTAACACTCCTGACCTGACAGTATAAATCAGAACTTACACACTAGTGATGGCCCTGTAACACTCCTGACCTGACAGTATAAATATAAAAAAGAACTTACACACTAGTGATGGCCCTGTAACACTCCTGACCTGACAGTATAAATCAGAACTTACACACTAGTGATGTCCCTGTAACACTCCTGACCTGACAGTATAAATCAGAACTTACACACTAGTGATGGCCCTGTAACACTCCTGACCTGACAGTATAAATCAGAACACTCCTGACCTGACAGTATAAATCAGAACTTACACACTAGTGATGTCCCTGTAACACTCCTGACCTGACAGTATAAATCAGAACTTACACACTAGTGATGGCCCCTGTAACACTCCTGACCTGACAGTATAAATCAGAACTTACACACTAGTGATGGCCCTGTAACACTCCTGACCTGACAGTATAAATCAGAACTTACACACTAGTGATGCCTGTAACACTCCTGACCTGACAGTATAAATCAGAACTTACACACTAGTGATGTCCCTGTAACACTCCTGACCTGACAGTATAAATCAGAACTTACACACTAGTGATGTCCCTGTAACACTCCTGACCTGACAGTATAAATCAGAACTTACACACTAGTGATGTCCCTGTAACACTCCTGACCTGACAGTATAAATCAGAACTTACACACTAGTGATGGCCCTGTAACACTCCTGACCTGACAGTATAAATCAGAACTTACACACTAGTGATGTCCCTGTAACACTCCTGACCTGACAGTATAGTTATAAATCAGAACTTACACACTAGTGATGTCCCTGTAACACTCCTGACCTGACAGTATAAATCAGAACTTACACACTAGTGATGGCCCTGTAACACTCCTGACCTGACAGTATAAATCAGAACTTACACACTAGTGATGTCCCTGTAACACTCCTGACCTGACAGTATAAATCAGAACTTACACACTAGTGATGGCCCTGTAACACTCCTGACCTGACAGTATAAATCAGAACTTACACACTAGTGATGGCCCTGTAACACTCCTGACCTGACAGTATAAATCAGAACTTACACACTAGTGATGGCCCTGTAACACTCCTGACCTGACAGTATAAATCAGAACTTACACACTAGTGATGGCCCTGTAACACTCCTGACCTGACAGTATAAATCAGAACTTACACACTAGTGATGTCCCTGTAACACTCCTGACCTGACAGTATAAATCAGAACTTACACACTAGTGATGTCCCTGTAACACTCCTGACCTGACAGTATAAATCAGAACTTACACACTAGTGATGGCCCTGTAACACTCCTGACCTGACAGTATAAATCAGAACTTACACACTAGTGATGGCCCTGTAACGCTCCTGACCTGACAGTATAAATCAGAACTTACACACTAGTGATGGCCCTGTAACACTCCTGACCTGACAGTATAAATCAGAACTTACACACTAGTGATGGCCCTGTAACACTCCTGACCTGACAGTATAAATCAGAACTTACACACTAGTGATGGCCCTGTAACACTCCTGACCTGACAGTATAAATCAGAACTTACACACTAGTGATGGCCCTGTAACACTCCTGACCTGACAGTATAAATCAGAACTTACACACTAGTGATGGCCCTGTAACACTCCTGACCTGACAGTATAAATCAGAACTTACACACTAGTGATGGCCCTGTAACACTCCTGACCTGACAGTATAAATCAGAACTTACACACTAGTGATGGCCCTGTAACACTCCTGACCTGACAGTATAAATCAGAACTTACACACTAGTGATGGCCCTGTAACACTCCTGACCTGACAGACAGTATAAATCAGAACTTACACACTAGTGATGTCCCTGTAACACTCCTGACCTGACAGTATAGTTATAAATCAGAACTTACACACTAGTGATGTCCCTGTAACACTCCTGACCTGACAGTATAAATCAGAACTTACACACTAGTGATGTCCCTGTAACACTCCTGACCTGACAGTATAAATCAGAACTTACACACTAGTGATGGCCCTGTAACACTCCTGACCTGACAGTATAAATCAGAACTTACACACTAGTGATGGCCCTGTAACACTCCTGACCTGACAGTATAGTTATAAATCAGAACTTACACACTAGTGATGTCCCTGTAACACTCCTGACCTGACAGTATAAATCAGAACTTACACACTAGTGATGGCCCTGTAACACTCCTGACCTGACAGTATAAATCAGAACTTACACACTAGTGATGGCCCTGTAACACTCCTGACCTGACAGTATAAATCAGAACTTACACACTAGTGATGTCCCTGTAACACTCCTGACCTGACAGTATAAATCAGAACTTACACACTAGTGATGGCCCTGTAACACTCCTGACCTGACAGTATAAATCAGAACTTACACACTAGTGATGGCCCTGTAACACTCCTGACCTGACAGTATAAATCAGAACTTACACACTAGTGATGTCCCTGTAACACTCCTGACCTGACAGTATAAATCAGAACTTACACACTAGTGATGTCCCTGTAACACTCCTGACCTGACAGTATAAATCAGAACTTACACACTAGTGATGTCCCTGTAACACTCCTGACCTGACAGTATAAATCAGAACTTACACACTACTAGTGATGTCCCTGTAACACTCCTGACCTGACAGTATAAATCAGAACTTACACACTAGTGATGGCCCTGTAACACTCCGACCTGACCTGACAGTATATAAATCAGAACTTACACACTAGTGATGGCCCTGTAACACTCCTGACCTGACAGTATAAATCAGAACTTACACACTAGTGATGTCCCTGTAACACTCCTGACTGACAGTATAAATCAGAACTTACACACTAGTGATGCCCTGTAACACTCCTGACCTGACAGTATAAATCAGAACTTACACACTAGTGATGGCCCTGTAACACTCCTGACCTGACAGTATAAAATCAGAACTTACACACTAGTGATGGCCCTGTAACACTCCTGACCTGACAGTATAAATCAAACTTACACACTAGTGACCCTGTAACACTCCGACCTGACAGTATAAATCAGAACTTACACACTAGTGATGGCCCTGTAACACTCCTGACCTGACAGTATAAAATCAGAACTTACACACTAGTGATGGCCCTGTAACACTCCTGACCTGACAGTATAAATCAGAACTTACACACTAGTGATGTCCCTGTAACACTCCTGACCTGACAGTATAAATCAGAACACTCCTGACCTGACAGTATAAATCAGAACTTACACACTAGTGATGGCCCTGTAACACTCCTGACCTGACAGTATAAATCAGAACTTACACACTAGTGATGTCCCTGTAACACTCCTGACCTGACAGTATAAATCAGAACTTACACACTAGTGATGGCCATGTAACACTCCTGACCTGACAGTATAAATCAGAACTTACACACTAGTGATGGCCCTGTAACACTCCTGACCTGACAGTATAAATCAGAACTTACACACTAGTGATGGCCCTGTAACACTCCTGACCTGACAGTATAAATCAGAACTTACACACTAGTGATGTCCCTGTAACACTCCTGACCTGACAGTATAAATCAGAACTTACACACTAGTGATGTCCCTGTAACACTCCTGACCTGACAGTATAAATCAGAACTTACACACTAGTGATGTCCCTGTAACACTCCTGACCTGACAGTATAAATCAGAACTTACACACTAGTGATGGCCCTGTAACACTCCTGACCTGACAGTATAAATCAGAACTTACACACTAGTGATGTCCCTGTAACACTCCTGACCTGACAGTATAAATCAGAACTTACACACTAGTGATGTCCCTGTAACACTCCTGACCTGACAGTATAAATCAGAACTTACACACTAGTGATGTCCCTGTAACACTCCTGACCTGACAGTATAAATCAGAACTTACACACTAGTGATGGCCCTGTAACACTCCTGACCTGACAGTATAAATCAGAACTTACACACTAGTGATGTCCCTGTAACACTCCTGACCTGACAGTATAAAATCAGAACTTACACACTAGTGATGTCCCTGTAACACTCCTGACCTGACAGTATAAATCAGAACTTACACACTAGTGATGGCCCTGTAACACTCCTGACCTGACAGTATAAATCAGAACTTACACACTAGTGATGTCCCTGTAACACTCCTGACCTGACAGTATAAATCAGAACTTACACACTAGTGATGGCCCTGTAACACTCCTGACCTGACAGTATAAATCAGAACTTACACACTAGTGATGGCCCTGTAACACTCCTGACAGTGATAGTATAAATCAGAACTTACACACTAGTGATGGCCCTGTAACACTCCTGACCTGACAGTATAAATCAGAACTTACACACTAGTGATGGCCCTGTAACACTCCTGACCTGACAGTATAAATCAGAACTTACACACTAGTGATGTCCCTGTAACACTCCTGACCTGACAGTATAGTCATAAATCAGAACTTACACACTAGTGATGTCCCTGTAACACTCCTGACCTGACAGTATAAAATCAGAACTTACACACTAGTGATGTCCCTGTAACACTCCTGACCTGACAGTATAAATCAGAACTTACACACTAGTGATGTCCCTGTAACACTCCTGACCTGACAGTATAAATCAGAACTTACACACTAGTGATGGCCCTGTAACACTCCTGACCTGACAGTATAAATCAGAACTTACACACTAGTGATGTCCCTGTAACACTCCTGACCTGACAGTATAAATCAGAACACTCCTGACCTGACAGTATAAATCAGAACTTACACACTAGTGATGGCCCTGTAACACTCCTGACCTGACAGTATAAATCAGAACTTACACACTAGTGATGTCCCTGTAACACTCCTGACCTGACAGTATAAATCAGAACTTACACACTAGTGATGGCCCTGTAACACTCCTGACCTGACAGTATAGTTATAAATCAGAACTTACACACTAGTGATGTCCCTGTAACACTCCTGACCTGACAGTATAAATCAGAACTTACACACTAGTGATGGCCCTGTAACACTCCTGACCTGACAGTATAAATCAGAACTTACACACTAGTGATGGCCCTGTAACACTCCTGACCTGACAGTATAAATCAGAACTTACACACTAGTGATGGCCCTGTAACACTCCTGACCTGACAGTATAAATCAGAACTTACACACTAGTGATGTCCCTGTAACACTCCTGACCTGACAGTATAAATCAGAACTTACACACTAGTGATGTCCCTGTAACACTCCTGACCTGACAGTATAAATCAGAACTTACACACTAGTGATGTCCCTGTAACACTCCTGACCTGACAGTATAAATCAGAACTTACACACTAGTGATGGCCCTGTAACACTCCTGACCTGACAGTATAAATCAGAACTTACACACTAGTGATGGCCCTGTAACACTCCTGACCTGACAGTATAAATCAGAACTTACACACTAGTGATGGCCCTGTAACACTCCTGACCTGACAGTATAAATCAGAACTTACACACTAGTGATGGCCCTGTAACACTCCTGACCTGACAGTATAGTTATAAATCAGAACTTACACACTAGTGATGGCCCTGTAACACTCCTGACCTGACAGTATAAATCAGAACTTACACACTACTAGTGATGGCCCTGTAACACTCCTGACCTGACAGTATAAATCAGAACTTACACACTAGTGATGGCCCTGTAACACTCCTGACCTGACAGTATAAATCAGAACTTACACACTAGTGATGTCCCTGTAACACTCCTGACCTGACAGTATAAATCAGAACTTACACACTAGTGATGTCCCTGTAACACTCCTGACCTGACAGTATAAATCAGAACTTACACACTAGTGATGTCCCTGTAACACTCCTGACCTGACAGTATAAATCAGAACTGACACACTAGTGATGGCCCTGTAACGCTCCTGACCTGACAGTATAAATCAGAACTTACACACTAGTGATGTCCCTGTAACACTCCTGACCTGACAGTATAAATCAGAACTTACACACTAGTGATGTCCCTGTAACACTCCTGACCTGACTGTATCCCAAATTTGAGCCCTCACGGTCAAACACTCCTGACCTGACAGTATAAATCAGAACTTACACACTAGTGATGTCCCTGTAACACTCCTGACCTGACAGTATAAATCAGAACTTACACACTAGTGATGGCCCTGTAACACTCCTGACCTGACAGTATAAATCAGAACTTACACACTAGTGATGTCCCTGTAACACTCCTGACCTGACAGTATAAATCAGAACTTACACACTAGTGATGTCCCTGTAACACTCCTGACCTGACAGTATAAATCAGAACTTACACACTAGTGATGGCCCTGTAACACTCCTGACCTGACAGTATAAATCAGAACTTACACACTAGTGATGGCCCTGTAACACTCCTGACCTGACAGTATAAATCAGAACTTACACACTAGTGATGTCCCTGTAACACTCCTGACCTGACAGTATAAATCAGAACTTACACACTAGTGATGTCCCTGTAACACTCCTGACCTGACAGTATAAATCAGAACTTACACACTAGTGATGGCCCTGTAACACTCCTGACCTGACAGTATAAATCAGAACTTACACACTAGTGATGTCCCTGTAACACTCCTGACCTGACAGTATAAATCAGAACTTACACACTAGTGATGTCCCTGTAACACTCCTGACCTGACAGTATAAATCAGAACACTCCTGACCTGACAGTATAAATCAGAACTTACACACTAGTGATGTCCCTGTAACACTCCTGACCTGACAGTATAAATCAGAACTTACACACTAGTGATGTCCCTGTAACACTCCTGACCTGACAGTATAAATCAGAACTTACACACTAGTGATGGCCCTGTAACACTCCTGACCTGACAGTATAAATCAGAACTTACACACTAGTGATGTCCCTGTAACACTCCTGACCTGACAGTATAAATCAGAACTTACACACTAGTGATGTCCCTGTAACACTCCCTGACCTGACAGTATAAATCAGAACTTACACACTAGTGATGGCCCTGTAACACTCCTGACCTGACAGTATAAATCAGAACTTACACACTAGTGATGGCCCTGTAACACTCCTGACCTGACAGTATAAATCAGAACTTACACACTAGTGATGGCCCTGTAACACTCCTGACCTGACAGTATAAATCAGAACTTACACACTAGTGATGTCCCTGTAACACTCCTGACCTGACAGTATAAATCAGAACTTACACACTAGTGATGTCCCTGTAACACTCCTGACCTGACAGTATAAATCAGAACTTACACACTAGTGATGGCCCTGTAACACTCCTGACCTGACAGTATAAATCAGAACTTACACACTAGTGATGGCCCCTGTAACACTCCTGACCTGACAGTATAAATCAGAACTTACACACTAGTGATGTCCCTGTAACACTCCTGACCTGACAGTATAAATCAGAACTTACACACTAGTGATGGCCCTGTAACACTCCTGACCTGACAGTATAAATCAGAACTTACACACTAGTGATGGCCCTGTAACACTCCTGACCTGACAGTATAAATCAGAACTTACACACTAGTGATGTCCCTGTAACACTCCTGACCTGACAGTATAGTTATAAATCAGAACTTACACACTAGTGATGTCCCTGTAACACTCCTGACCTGACAGTATAAATCAGAACTTACACACTAGTGATGGCCCTGTAACACTCCTGACCTGACAGTATAAATCAGAACTTACACACTAGTGATGTCCCTGTAACACTCCCTGACCTGACAGTATAAATCAGAACTTACACACTAGTGATGGCCCTGTAACACTCCTGACCTGACAGTATAAATCAGAACTTACACACTAGTGATGGCCCTGTAAACACTCCTGACCTGACAGTATAAATCAGAACTTACACACTAGTGATGGCCCTGTAACACTCCTGACCTGACAGTATAAATCAGAACTTACACACTAGTGATGTCCCTGTAACACTCCTGACCTGACAGTATAAATCAGAACTTACACACTAGTGATGTCCCTGTAACACTCCTGACCTGACAGTATAAATCAGAACTTACACACTAGTGATGTCCCTGTAACACTCCTGACCTGACAGTATAAATCAGAACTTACACACTAGTGATGTCCCTGTAACACTCCTGACCTGACAGTATAAATCAGAACTTACACACTAGTGATGTCCCTGTAACACTCCTGACCTGACAGTATAAATCAGAACTTACACACTAGTGATGTCCCTGTAACACTCCTGACCTGACAGTATAAATCAGAACTTACACACTAGTGATGGCCCTGTAACACTCCTGACCTGACAGTATAAATCAGAACTTACACACTAGTGATGGCCCTGTAACACTCCTGACCTGACAGTATAAATCAGAACTTACACACTAGTGATGGCCCTGTAACACTCCTGACCTGACAGTATAAATCAGAACTTACACACTAGTGATGCCCTGTAACACTCCTGACCTGACAGTATAAATCAGAACTTACACACTAGTGATGGCCCTGTAACACTCCTGACCTGACAGTATAAATCAGAACTTACACACTAGTGATGGCCCTGTAACACTCCTGACCTGACAGTATAAATCAGAACTTACACACTAGTGATGTCCCTGTAACGCTCCTGACCTGACAGTATAACAAACTTACACACTAGTGATGGCCCTGTAACACTCCTACCGACAGTATAAATCAGAACTTACACACTAGTGATGGCCCTGTAACACTCCTGACCTGAAGTATCCCAAATTTGAGCCCCTTTTTTGCCTTTGTATAGTTAAATTCCTACAAAAGAAATATATAAATATAATGTATTAGAATATTTAAACAAAAAACACCATTGTATAGATCCTCATATTAACGTATAACTCTAGTATCTATAAGCGTTATGTAGTAATTAGTACTATAACAAAGTTGTCTGTAATCACATCGTGAACACTCGTATACATCATACCCAGAGTTTTCAATATTACTTCAAAATTACAAACACAGACAATGTTTTCTTACCTTAAACTGAACTGGTTCACATTTCAGATAATAAGAAGCCCGGGGGCCTTAATGGTCGTTGGACAGCCTTATTACTAAGATATAGTATCATGGTGGCCATCTTGGATTTTGAAAATGACCCAAAAAATAATAAGACTTGGTGAGGACCATACCATGTATGGTAATATCAGGCAGGTTTCAGCCTATAACAAACCACACTTACCGGGTAGCAAACTCAACTCCTATTGTACTTTTACTCTCAGCGTTGAATTCATTTCTGGTAAATCTGGAGAGAAGATTTGTCTTTCCCACTCCTGAGTCCCCCACGAGTACAACTGTGTATGATAACAGTATATTATTGACATTTCTATAGAAAAATATTATGGATGGTAATTACGATGAAGCTGTTATTCCTGGTTGTATAATGTTGACTCGAGTCAGTTTGAACTTATTATATGAGAAATCCTGTCCAGGTAACTTTACTTACCCTTCCAGATGAAGTCGTACTGTTCTTCTGTCATAGAATTAGCAGCCATGTCACTCATTGCTTGCTCTTCTAATGCATTAGAAATCTCCAACAATCTGAGCAGGCAAAAAAGGATGTCTATGTGAGAAAAAAAAAAAACTATGTAAGAAAATCTCCTCAGTATCTGTAACATAAAAGACTACATGAATTAAGAACTCCGCCAAACTGTCAATAGACCCATACATGTATAGGATTCCAAACTGCTTTGGTTTAGTTAGATTGATGTCCTTTTAACAGTCAGCATCATTTAAGGATGTCCTAGACTTGTTGGTAGAGAAAACCAATTAATTCACATCTTAAAGCTATTCTTGACTTTGCACATGTGCATGTAAGTTGTACATGTCAAAAACATTTGCAGCAAACACGGTGTAATCTCTCTTTAATATTATGAATTTAAGTTTCAAGTGCATGAAAAATTATTTTGCAGAAGTAAATTTCCAATTTATCATTTAATGTATAATAAACAGTAACAGTTTTCATTTCAATTAACATTATTAATTTACAAGGGATTTGGGGGTATTTGGTCAGTTAGTTTACGGCTTTTATGTGCATATCCTATTATGTATAATATATTTGCAGAAACTAATAAGGACAGCCTACAGATCTAGACTCTACATTGTATCTGAAAGCAATGTACATGATTGTGTCACTGTGTGTGTCAATGTATTCCGGGAGGCTGTACGTGTTTACATGTACACAAAAAGTCTTGTGCATTGTCAAGCATGCTGTTTATAATGATATTGAACAGCTAGCACATCCCATCTGATGAGCTAGCTGGTATTGAACAGCTAGCACAACCCATCTGATGAGCTAGCTGGTATTGAACAGCTAGTACATCCTATCTGATGAGCTACTGGTATTGCAGCTAGCTGGTATTGAACAGCTAGACAACCATCTGATGAGCTACTGGTATTGAACAGCTAGCACAACCCATCATGATGGTAGAACAGCTAGCACAACCCATTGAGAGCTACTGTATTGAACAGCTAGTACATCCCATCTGATGAGCTAGCTGGTATTGAACAGCTAGCACATCCCATCTGATGAGCTAGCTGGTATTGAACAGCTAGTACATCCCATCTGATGAGCTAGCTGGTATTGAACAGCTAGCACATCCCATCTGATGAGCTAGCTGGTATTGAACAGCTAGCACAATCCCATCTGATGAGCTAGCTGGTATTGAACAGCTAGCACATCCCGTCTGATGAGCTAGCTAGGTATTGGACAGCTAGTACATCCCATCTGATGAATATGACAGCTCCCTCTGATGAGCTAGCTGGTATTGAACAGCTAGCACACCCTCTGATGAGCTAGCTGTATTGAACAGCTAGTACATCATCTGATGAGCTAGCAGGTATTGAACAGCTAGTACATCATATCTGATGAGCTAGCTGGTATTGAACAGCTAGCACAACCCATCTGATGAGCTAGCTAGTATTGAACAGCTAGCACATCCCTCTGATGACTCGTATGCTAGCTAGTATTGAACAGCTAGCACATCCGTCTGATGAGCTAGCTAGTATTGAACAGCTAGCACACCATCTGATGAGCTAGCTAGTATTGAACAGCTAGCACATCCCGTCTGATGAGCTAGCTGGTATTGAACAGCTAGCACATCCCGTCTGATGAGCTAGCTAGTATTGAACAGCTAGCACATCCCATCTGATGAGCTAGCTGGTATTGAACAGCTAGCACATCCCATCTGATGAGCTAGCTAGTATTGAACAGCTAGCACATCCCGTCTGATGAGCTAGCTAGTATTGAACAGCTAGCACATCCCATCTGATGAGCTAGCTAGTATTGAACAGCTAGCACATCCCGTCTGATGAGCTAACTGGTATTGAACAGCTACAAAAATTGTTGCACATCCCAGCTGAGCTGTTAAAGATATTGTGTGTTATGATTTATCTCTCGCCTCCTTAACAACTTGTATGTGTAGTGCACAATGTGGCAAAGTATATTTTTGTATTTAACAAACAGTCAGAAATGTAATTTACTTCTCTGTTACAACAGGAACAATTAATTATAATCAGCTCTACTTAATCTTCAGTTGAATTGTCAGCTTCATGTAAAGTATATATCACCTGGTCACCAATCATTGAACTAGTCCTATCCTGTATGCTTTTAAACCAGCAGTTTGGCTATGTATCATTTAAAGTGTACATGTACAGTAAGCGTTGTATGTTATACAATTAGTAAAGACGAAAGAACCATCAATACATCCCGACAAGTGACATTCACTCTCAACGATGCGATTTGAACGAATCTTGACATGAGTATATACATACACATGTATGTATGTGTAAAAGAAGCCGGTCGGTGTGGTTTGTATATAGTGTTAAATACGGTCTCTGTCACTCAGCTGACGGAGCATGCTTCTTTAATTGGCTCAGTCAGTAGAGCCGTAGATTTCCATACCAGTGACCCGGGTTCGATTGCTGGTCGGGCCACTCTACAGGAATATGTATCTTCCCTGTTCTTCTACATTAGTGCCCAACTAAATAACCCATGGAAAGTGGTAAGAGAGTCTCGGTTGAGATTTAGGAAATCTCAAGAAAAAACAGGGGGAGTAGTGTAAAAAGAGTGGGTCGGTGTGCTTTGTACATATATATATGTAACCCTGGTCAATACTAGCCGCAATATATCGCTCGGCTAGAGAGAACTTCTCTTTAGCTTGATCGGTTGAGCGTCAGACTAGTAATCCAGAGGTCCCGAGTTTGATCCCTGGCAGAGGCAGGTATTAAATTTATTGTAAATCCTGCACTCTGTTACATTGGCGCCCATGTAGGGACTCGGGAATGATACTTCACGATACCTGCGAAGGAATCGTTGTGACCCCTGGAAACTCGAGGACGAGTTGTTTCCTGGAGGAGGAGTATGTAACGTTAACCCTGGTCAATACTAGCCGCAATATATTGCTCGGCTAGAGAGAACTTCTCTTTAGCTCGATCGGTTGATCATCAGACTAGTAATCCAGAGGTCCCGAGTTCGATCCCTGGTAGAGGCAGGTATTTCCTATTAAATTTATTGTAAATCCTGCACTCTGTTACATAGTGTTAATTATGGTCTCTGTCACTTAGCTGACGGGGCATGCTTCTTTGGCTCAGTCAGTAGAGCCGTATAGATTTCCACGCCGGAGACCTGGGTTCGATTCCTGGTCGCATCACTCGACAGGAATGTGTACTTTCCCTGTTCTTCTACAAATGATTAACGTACAATAACAATAGATCTAGAGCGTAACGTTTGATCTTTGATGCCTACACAGGTGTAAACAAACATCAAACACTGCTTACTCATACGTATATACACTGACCTACTGCTCGTCCAACACATCCATCTTCTGTTGACAACACCAAAACATTAACTAGACTAAGCTTAGTGTATTACATATACATGTAACACATTACATTTGTAGATGTATATACAGAAATATGGGACTATACATTAACTTATACAACTTCCTCACTCACGACCCAGGGAAATAATTATCTGGACACATGCAGTCTACTGTATTTATATAAAACGTAAACAACGTGTATCATTGTGTATAACAGATTATTAGGTCATCCAATTTATTCATCACACCCAGAAATAGTACAGAATGTAGATCTCAGAGATAAATCAAAGTCGTATGAATCATGTACATTTTTGTATATATTGTTATTGGTGACACACGACAGTACAATGAGTCGTCCGATTATAAAATGAATATGAATAGACCGTAATCAGTTTATTTATCATTGTAGCAAAAACTGGAATATCTTCACTTGTTGACAAACAAGTTTTAGTAGATTTAACACACATTTCCGTATCTGAAAAGTTATGAATCGGATGTATTTTGTTGTAACGATGGGGAGCTTAAACGATATACAAACCTTGTGGATAGATGATTCCCCTGAACGATAGTTAAAATGTAGAATCTGAGCCAGCTACTCTGAAACCGTTCACATTCCTAATGTCTTTTACGCAGACGACAACACAACAGGTAAACTCTACCTGTGGTTCGTAAATTAGGAAACTGTAGCCGCATTTTCGTATTACGCGTAATTTCACCTTGACCTTCAGATTTTGCCGTTAGAGTAATCTCCCTTTCACTGGGGCACCACGCGATATCGATGTTGCATTGGGAATACACAAATTAAGGTACGATCATTTTTTTCTTGGATTCGTTACAAAACTGATATTCTAAGTACTTCATCGTACATATCTACAGAGCCCGAGGTACCCTGGCCCTGACACCAGACTTAGACGTAATGACACATCCGTAGATGTCTGGTGTAACCCGAGATACATAACAGTTTATAATTACACTGTACGTGTTCTGGCCCCGACACCAGATTTAGACATTATGGCAGAGAAACCTAGATGTTTGGTGTAGCCGAGATACATTGGCCCTGACACCAGACTTAGACATCATGACAGATACAATATAGATGTCTAGCCCGAGATACATTGGCCCTGACACCAGACTTAGACATCATGACAGATAGATGTCTAGCCCGAGATACTCTGGCCTTGACACCAGACTTAGACATCATGACAGATAGATGTCTAGCCTGAGATACTCTCGCCTTGACACCAGACTTAGACATTATGACAGATAGATGTCTAGCCCGAAATACTCTGGCCCTGACACCAGACTTAGACATCATGACAGATAGATGTCTAGCCCGAGATACTCTCGCCTTGACACCAGACTTAGACATTATGACAGATAGATATCTAGCCCGAAATACTCTGGCCTTGACACCAGACTTAGACATCATGACAGATAGATGTCTAGCCTGAGATACTCTGGCCCTGACACCAGACTTAGACATCATGACAGATAGATGTCTAGCCCGAGATACTCTGGCCCTGACACCAGACTTAGACATTATGACAAATAGATGTCTAGCCCTAAATACTCTGGCCCTGACACCAGACTTAGACATCAAGACAGATACAAAAGTAGATGTCTAGCCCGAGATACTCTGGCCCTGACACCAGACTTAGACATTATGACAGATAGATGTCTAGCCCGAGATACTCTCGCCCTGACACCAGACTTAGACATCATGACAGATAGATGTCTAGCCTGAGATACTCTCGCCTTGACACCAGACTTAGACATCATGACAGATAGATGTCTAGCCTGAGATACTCTGGCCCTGACACCAGACTTAGACATCATGACAGATAGATGTCTAGCCAGAGATACTCTGGCCCTGACACCAGACTTAGACATCATGACAGATAGATATCTAGCCCGAGATACTCTCGCCTTGACACCAGACTTATAGACATCATGACAGATAGATGTCTATCCCGAGATACTCTCGCCTTGACACCAGACTTAGACATTATGACAGATAGATGTCTAGCCCGAGATACTCTCGCCTTGACACCAGACTTAGACATCATGACAGATAGATGTCTAGCCCAAAATACTCTGGCCCTGACACCAGACTTAGACATCATGACAGATAGATGTCTAGCCCGAGATACTCTCGCCCTGACACCAGACTTAGACATCATGACAGATAGATGTCTAGCCTTAGATACTCTCGCCTTGACACCAGACTTAGACATCATGACAGATCGCCGTAGATGATTGGTGTAGGCCACAATACATTACTATACATGAAAAGATGGAACTCGCCAATACCTTTTGGTATCAGGCCAGGTCATCCCCGATTCAGACTGCCCACCGAGAAGCGCCACCACTAACCGTGTTTTTTTAACAAAAAAATAATTGATATACCCAAATATAGCAATCTGTAGAGATTAGAGGCGATTTGCATACTATGAGAAAATGGCGACGATGAGGAGGGAAATTTAAAGTTGCTGAAAAGAAACTATTGCATTGACACAAGACCAAGGAAAGTGGCAATTCTTGATTGTAACATTAAAATATTACCACCGAGAATCGCCACTTACCTTAATTGGTTTTATTCTTGTAAACAGTCTGAATAAAAGATAACCTGGCCCAATACCACATTTTCATGTGGTAGTGCGCTCTGGCCCAGAGTACATCAGACATCTAATTCTGGTGTCAGGGCCAGAGTATCTCGGGCTATGCCTGAAACAGGTTTTGGTGACGCAGCCATTGATATAATAGGAACAGAAAATTGCACAGCCAGACGGGGATTCAAACCCAGGACCCTCAAACTGAACACAGTGAGCTCTACATGTAGCTACCAGTACAATCCATTAGTCTGATCGAGTACCCACTTGATTTAAGATAAAATATGATTTTTTTTTTAAATATTTACATTTCAGTTTTCTCTTTGTTATAACCAACTGCAAAATAGTTTGAAACGCAGTGTAACAAAGCACAGATTTGATACAAATATAATCACTGCCTCTGCCAGGATTCGAACTCGGGACCTCTGGGATAATCTTTTTTTCATAGACATTTTGCGTATATATGAAGATATATCATTTCGGTTTTTGTCTACTACTTGAAAAATCCAAAAGATTTATTGATAAGAATGCTTTATTATAATTAGATATAATGGTTTTATTGTTTGTGATGTAGGTATTCATGTTAGATATAATGGTTTTATTGTTTGTGATGTAGGTAATCATGTTAGATATAATGTTTTATTGTTTGTGATGTAGGTAATCGTGTTAGATATAATGTTTTATTGTTTGTGATGTAGGTAATCGTGTTAGATATAATGGTTTTATTGTTTGTGATGTAGGTAATCATGTTAGATATAATGGTTTTATTGTTTGTGATGTAGGTAATCATGTTAGATATAATGGTTTTATTGTTTGTGATGTAGGTAATCATGTTAGATATAATGGTTTTATTGTTTGTGATGTAGGTAATCATGTTAATAATGATGTTTGTGATAGGTAATCATGTTAGATATAATGTTTTATTGTTTGTGATGTAGGTAATCATGTTAGATATAATGGTTTTATTGTTTGTGATGTAGGTAATCATGTTAGATATAATGTTTTATTGTTTGTGATGTAGGTAATCATGTTAGATATAATGGTTTTATTGTTTGTGATGTAGGTAATCATGTTAGATATAATGGTTTTATTGTTTGTGATGTAGGTAATCATGTTAGATATAATGTTTTATTGTTTGTGATGTAGGTAATCATGTTAGATATAATGGTTTTATTGTTTGTGATGTAGGTAATCATGTTAGATATAATGGTTTTATTGTTTGTGATGTAGGTATTCATGTTAGATATAATGGTTTCTTTGTTTGTGATGTAGGTAATCATGTTAGATATAATGGTTTTATTGTTTGTGATGTAGGTAATCATGTTAGATATAATGGTTTTATTGTTTGTGATGTAGGTATTCATGTTAGATATAATGGTTTCTTTGTTTGTGATGTAGGTAATCATGTTAGATATAATGGTTTTATTGTTTGTGATGTAGGTAATCATGTTAGATATAATGGTTTTATTGTTTGTGATGTAGGTAATCATGTTAGATATAATGGTTTTATTGTTTGTGATGTAGGTAATCATGTTAGATATAATGGTTTTATTGTTTGTGATGTATAGGTAATCATGTTAGATATAATGGTTTTATTGTTTGTGATGTAGGTAATCGTGTTAGATATAATGGTTTTATTGTTTGTGATGTAGGTAATCATGTTAGATATAATGGTTTCTTTGTTTGTGATGTAGGTAATCATGTTAGATATAATGGTTTCTTTGTTTGTGATGTAGGTAATCATGTTAGATATATATGGTTTTTATTGTTTGTGATGTAGGTAATCATGTTAGATATAATGGTTTTATTGTTTGTGATGTAGGTAATCATGTTAGATATAATGGTTTTTTGTTTGTGATGTAGGTAATCATGTTAGATATAATGGTTTTATTGTTTGTGATGTAGGTATTCATGTTAGATATAATGGTTTTATTTTTTTGTGATGTAGGTAATCATGTTAGATATAATGGTTTTATTGTTTGTGATGTAGGTAATTCATGTTAGATATAATGGTTTTATTGTTTGTGATGTAGGTAATCATGTTAGATATAATGGTTTTATTGTTTGTGATGTAGGTAATCATGTTAGATATAATGGTTTTATTGTTTGTGATGTAGGTAATCATGTTAGATATAATGGTTTTATTGTTTGTGATGTAGGTAATCATGTTAGATATAATGGTTTTATTGTTTGTGATGTAGGTAATCATGTTAGATATAATGGTTTTATTGTTTGTGATGTAGGTAATCATGTTAGATATAATGGTTTTATTGTTTGTGATGTAGGTAATCATGTTAGATATAATGGTTTCTTTGTTTGTGATGTAGGTAATCATGTTAGATATAATGGTTTTATTGTTTGTGATGTAGGTAATCATGTTAGATATAATGGTTTTATTGTTTGTGATGTAGGTAATCATGTTAGATATAATGGTTTTATTGTTTGTGATGTAGGTAATCATGTTAGATATAATGGTTTTATTGTTTGTGATGTAGGTAATCATGTTAGATATAATGGTTTTATTGTTTGTGATGTAGGTAATCATGTTAGATATAATGGTTTTATTGTTTGTGATGTAGGTATTCATGTTAGATATAATGGTTTCTTTGTTTGTGATGTAGGTAATCATGTTAGATATAATGGTTTTATTGTTTGTGATGTAGGTAATCGTGTTAGATATAATGGTTTCTTTGTTTGTGATATAGGTAATCATGTATATCTGAAGGACATCATTATGAACAGTATGGCTGTCAGGTCACTTTGCCACTGTCCAAAATCACCAGGACTCCATCGTCAGGTGACATGCGGCTTTCTGAGTCGTCAACACAACTTCACGTCTTCTAACTACCTCGGGCCTCAATCTAACCATTTGTGTCAGAGGAATGCTTCAATGAGGGTCCACAACTACCTTAACAGTCAAACATTTAGATCATCGTCATGTTTTCAGCAAAGTTTTTCTGTTTTACGGAGAAAATGTGTGAAGCAAAATTCAGTGTGTAAAGGAACACAACTAACAAGGAATATGAAATCTTTCAACAATGATTTCTATGAGTGTGATAAACCATGGAGTACAATTCTGGGGAAATCAACATGTAGAACGTCCTTCTCAAATCAGAGACGACAAATGAATTCTCCAGGGATACCTCAGGCTGCAGGCTTTTCTACGTCTGTGTGTTGTATGAATGAGTGGAATAATGAACGGACTAAACCGCCTTGGAGAGTTCTGTTTTTCGGTTCTGATAGATTTTCTTTGGTAGCTCTTAAGGCTTTAAATGAAAATTTGCTGCAGGCGGGGTCAAAGTTCAAGGTCGTAGATAGGTTAGAGGTCGTATGTCCTGTTGCCAAGGTAAGTACATTGTATTTGTCTTATTTTATAAAGGTGCCAATGATGATACACTGTATACAGTT
Organism: Argopecten irradians; assembly: GCF_041381155.1. NCBI lineage: Eukaryota > Metazoa > Mollusca > Bivalvia > Pectinida > Pectinidae > Argopecten > Argopecten irradians. The sequence goes on along the minus strand of NC_091146.1, from coordinate 749,457 downwards.
TGAACCTTTTATGGTCACGGTCTCAATTTGTTAAAGCTGCTAGTCATAGATAATAGACCTATTCAATCCTGGGTCAAAATGAGCAACATTTGTTAAGGATTATATAGTTTTAGGATAACCAATTTATAATCGAAAATCGATCGGTTGACACCAATCTGATGAAAATACAGATCCTTATAACCAAGTAAACTTTCAATTGAGGATCTGACAACATTTCATGAGGGATCATCTTCTGATGACCTTTATACCACCTGTACTTCACATTACATGCATTTTATGCACATTGCTTCATCAATTGAAAACGTCATTCCGTCCCATTTTATATACATTAAGCTTTGAAGTGCTGTTTTGGCGAGATGACTACATACACAAAAAATAATTCTTGACAGCTTTTTCAAACTGTTTCGTCTCCTGAAACTCACATTCAAGATTCTGATGGTAGCGATTTGATTAGCATTTCCAAAAGTCACCTGGAAATGATCTGTAATTTAATCAGATTGGGTTGACACTAACCAGTTGGCTGATCATCTCAACCAATCCTCATCACTGATATAACAGGGAATACTGTTGATGACTTTTCAGACGCCTGTAAAATCATCTCAACCGATCCTCATCACTGATATAACAGGGAATACTGTTGATGACTTTTCAGACGCCTGTAAAATCATCTCAACCGATCCTCAACACTGATATAATAGGAAATACTGTTGATGACTTTTCAGACGCCTGTAAAATCATCTCAACCGATCCTCATCACTGATATAACAGGAAATACTGTTGATGACTTTTCAGACGCCTGTAAAATCATCTCAACCGATCCTCATCACTGATATAATAGGGAATACTGTTGATGACTTTTCAGACGCCTGTAAAATCATCTCAACCGATCCTCATCACTGATATAACAGGAAATACTGTTGATGACTTTTCAGACGCCTGTAAAAACCTACTGCCAAGACATGGGACTAACTATCCACCAATGGCCTGTTACTGTTGATCCGGGAGAGTTTGATGTCGGAGTGCTATCATCCTTTGGGAAGATGATTCCTGCACGACTACTTAATGCATTTCCTTAGTAAGTCTATGTCCTGGATATTTATGGCGACCCAAAACCTTTTATATGGTGATTTAACCTGACATCTTTGTCGTACTTGTGTAACTATGGTAACTACATCATGGTGATTTAACCTAGCTGACATCTTTGTCCTACTTGTGTAACTGTGGTAACTACATCATGGTGATTTAACCTCATCTTTGTCCTTTTTCTGTAACTATGGAAACTACGTTATGATGATTTAACCTCATCTTTGTCCTACTTCTGTAACTATGGAAACTACGTTATGATGATTTAACCTCATCTTTGTCCTACTTCTGTAACTATGGAAACTACGTCATGGTGATTTAACCTGACATCTTTGTCGTACTTGTGTAACTATGGTAACTACATCATGGTGATTTAACCTAGCTGACATCTTTGTCCTACTTGTGTAACTATGGTAACTACATCATGGTGATTTAACCTCATCTTTGTCCTTTTTCTGTAACTATGGAAACTACGTTATGATGATTTAACCTCATCTTTGTCCTACTTCTGTAACTATGGAAACTACGTTATGATGATTTAACCTCATCTTTGTCCTACTTCTGTAACTATGGAAACTACGTCATGGTGATTTAACCTGACATCTTTGTCGTACTTGTGTAACTATGGTAACTACATCATGGTGATTTAACCTAGCTGACATCTTTGTCCTACTTGTGTAACTATGGTAACTACATCATGGTGATTTAACCTCATCTTTGTCCTACTTCTGTAACTATGGAAACTACGTCATGGTGATTTAACCTCATCTTTGTCCTACTTCTGTAACTATGAAAACTACGTTATGGTGATTTAACCTCATCTTTGTCCTACTTCTGTAACTATGGAAACTACGTTATGGTGATTTAACCTCATCTTTGTCCTACTTCTGTAACTATGGAAACTACGTCATGGTGATTTAACCTGACATCTTTGTCCTACTTCTGTAACTATGGAAACTACGTCATGGTGATTTAACCTCATCTTTGTCCTACTTCTGTAACTATGGAAACTACGTCATGTTGATTTAACCTCATCTTTGTCCTACTTCTGTAGCTATGGAAACTACGTCATGGTGATTTAACCTCATCTTTGTCCTACTTCTGTAACTATGGAAACTACGTCATGGTGATTTAACCTCATCTTTGTCCTACTTCTGTAGCTATGGAAACTACGTCATGTTGATTTAACCTCATCTTTGTCCTACTTCTGTAGCTATGGAAACTATGTTATGGTGATTTAACCTGACATCTTTGTCCTACTTCTGTAGCTATGGAAACTATGTTATGGTGATTTAACCTCATCTTTGTCCTACTTCTGTAACTATGGAAACTTCTTTGTGGTAATTTAGACTTATTTGTGTCCACTGTTACTATGGAAACCTCTTTGTGGTAATTTAGACTTATTTGTGTCCTCTGTAACTATGGAAACCTCTTTGTGGTGATTTAGAGTTATATGTGTGTTCTGTTACTATGGAAACCTCTTTGTAGTGATTAAGACATATTTGTGTCCACTGTTACTATGGAAACCTCTTTGTGGTAATTTAGACTTATTTGTGTCTTCTGTAACTATGGAAACCTCTTTGTGCTAATTTAGACTTATTTGTGTCCAATGTTACTATGGAAACCTCTTTGTGGTAATTTAGACTTATTTGTGTCTTCTGTAACTATGGAAACCTCTTTGTTGGTAATTTAGACTTATATGTGTGTTCTGTTACTATAGAAACCTCTTTGTGGTGATTTAGACTTATTTGTGTCCACTGTTACTATGGAAACCTCTTTGTGGTGATTTAGACTTATTTGTGTCCTCTGTAACTATGGAAACCTCTTTGTGGTGATTTAGACTTATTTGTGTGCACTGTTACTATGGAAACCTCTTTGTGGTGATTTAGACTTATCTGTGTCCTCTGTAACTATGGAAACCTCTTTGTGCTAATTTAGACTTATATGTGTGTTCTGTTACTATGGAAACCTCTTTGTGGTGATTTAGACTTATTTGTGTCCACTGTTACTATGGAAACCTCTTTGTGGTAATTTAGACTTATTTGTGTCTTCTGTAACTATGGAAACCTCTTTGTGCTAATTTAGACTTATATGTGTGGTCTGTTACTATGGAAACCCCTTTTTGGTGATTTAGACTTATTTGTGTCTTCTGTAACTATGAAAACCTCTTTGTGCTAATTTAGACTTATATGTGTGTTATGTTACTATGGAAACCTCTTTGTGCTAATTTAGACTTATATGTGTGTTCTGTTACTATGGAAACCTCTTTGTGGTGATTTAGACTTATTTGTGTCCTATGTAACTATGGAAACCTCTTTGTGGTGATTTAGACTTATTTGTGTCCACTGTTACTATGGAAACCTCTTTGTGGTCATTTAGACTTATTTGTGTCTTCTGTAACTATGGAAACTACGTCATGGTGATTTAACCTCATCTTTGTCCTACTTCTGTAACCATCAAAACTACGTTATGGTGATTTAACCTCATCTTTGTCCTACTTCTGTAACTATGGAAACTACGTTATGGTGATTTAACCTCATCTTTGTCCTACTTCTGTAACTATGGAAACTACATCATGGTGATTTAACCTCATCTTTGTCCTACTTCTGTAACTATGAAAACTATGTTATGGTGATTTAACCTCATCTTTGTCCTACTTCTGTAACTATGGAAACTACGTCATGGTGATTTAACCTGACATCTTTGTCCTACTTCTGTAACTATGGAAACTACGTCATGGTGATTTAACCTGACATATTTGTCCTACTTCTGTAGCTATGGAAACTACGTCATGTTGATTTAACCTCATCTTTGTCCTACTTCTGTAGCTATGGAAACTACGTCATGGTGATTTAACCTCATCTTTGTCCTACTTCTGTAACTATGGAAACTACGTCATGGTGATTTAACCTCATCTTTGTCCTACTTCTGTAGCTATGGAAACTACGTCATGTTGATTTAACCTCATCTTTGTCCTACTTCTGTAGCTATGGAAACTACGTCATGGTGATTTAACCTCATCTTTGTCCTACTTCTGTAGCTATGGAAACTATGTTATGGTGATTTAACCTCATCTTTGTCCTACTTCTGTAACTATGGAAACTACGTTATGGTGATTTGACATCTTTGTCCTACTTCGGTAGCTATGGAAACTATGTTATGGTGATTTAACCTCATGTTTGTCCTACTTCTGTAACTATGGAAACTTCTTTGTGGTAATTTAGACTTATTTGTGTCCTCTGTAACTGTGGGAACCTCTTTGTGCCTCTTTGTGGTGATTTAGACTTATTTGTGTCCTCTGTTACTATGGAAATCTCTTTGTGGTGATTTAGACTTATTTGTGTCCTCTGTAACTATAGAAACCTCTTTGTGGCGATTGAGACTTATTTGTGTCCACTGTTACTATGGAAACCTCTTTGTGGTAATTTAGACTTATTTGTGTCTTCTGTAACTATGGAAACCTCTTTGTGCTAATTAAGAGTTATATGTGTGTTCTGTTAGTATGGAAACCTCTTTGTAGTGATTTAGACTTACTTGTGTCCACTGTTACTATGGAAACCTCTTTGTGGTAATTTAGACTTATTTGTGTCTTCTGTAACTATGGAAACTACGTTATGGTGATTTAACCTCATATTTGTCCTACTTCTGTAACTATGGAAACTATGTCATGGTGACTTAACCTGACATCTTTGTCCTACTTCTGTAACTATGGAAACTACGTCATGGTGATTTAACCTGACATATTTGTCCTACTTCTGTAGCTATGGAAACTACGTCATGTTGATTTAACCTCATCTTTGTCCTACTTCTGTAGCTATGGAAACTACGTTATGGTGATTTAACCTGTCATACCTGACATCTTTGTCCTACTTCGGTAGCTATGGAAACTATGTTATGGTGATTTAACCCCATCTTTGTCCTACTTCTGTAACTATGGAAACTTCTTTGTGGTAATTTAGACTTATTTGTGTCCTCTGTTACTATGGAAACCTCTTTGTGGTGATTTAGACTTATTTGTGTCCACTGTGGAAACTATGGACTTGGAAACCTCTTTGTGCTAATTTAGACTTATTTGTGTCTTCTGTAACTATGGAAACCTCTTTGTGCTAATTTAGAGTTATATGTGTGTTCTGTTACTATGGAAACCTCTTTGTAGCGATTTAGACTTATTTGTGTCCACTGTTACTATGGAAACCTCTTTGTGGTAATTTAGACTTATTTGTGTCTTCTGTAACTATGGAAACCTCTTTGTGCTAATTTAGACTTATTTGTGTCCAATGTTACTATGGAAACCTCTTTGTGGTAATTTAGACTTATTTGTGTCTTCTGTAACTATGAAAACCTCTTTGTGCTAATTTAGACTTATATGTGTGTTCTGTTACTATGGAAACCTCTTTGTGGTGATTTAGACTTATTTGTGTCCACTGTTACTATGGAAATCTCTTTGTGGTGATTTAGACTTATTTGTGTCCTCTGTAACTATGGAAACCTCTTTGTGGTGATTTAGACTTATTTGTGTCTTCTGTAACTATGGAAACCTCTTTGTGCTAATTTAGACTTATTTGTGTCCAATGTTACTATGGAAACCTCTTTGTGGTAATTTAGACTTATTTGTGTCTTCTGTAACTATGGAAACCTCTTTGTTGGTAATTTAGACTTATATGTGTGTTCTGTTACTATAGAAATCTCTTTGTGGTGATTTAGACTTATTTGTGTCCACTGTTACTATGGAAACCTCTTTGTGGTGATTTAGACTTATTTGTGTCCTCTGTAACTATGGAAAACTCTTTGTGGTGATTTAGACTTATTTGTGTCCACTGTTACCATGGAAATCTCTTTGTGGTAATTTAGACTTATTTGTGTCTTCTGTAACTATGGAAACCTCTTTGTGCTAATTTAGAGTTATATGTGTGTTCTGTTACTATGGAAACCTCTTTGTAGTGATTTAGACTTATTTGTGTCCACTGTTACTATGGAAACCTCTTTGTGGTAATTTAAACTTATTTGTGTCTTCTGTAACTATGGAAACCTCTTTGTGCTAATTTAGACTTATATGTGTGATCTGTTACTATGGAAACCTCTTTGTGGTGATTTAGACTTATTTGTGTCTTCTGTAACTATGAAAACCTCTTTGTGCTAATTTAGACTTATATGTGTGTTATGTTACTATGGAAACCTCTTTGTGCTAATTTAGACTTATATGTGTGTTCTGTTACTATGGAAACCTCTTTGTGGTGATTTAGACTTATTTGTGTCCTCTGTAACTATGGAAACCTCTTTGTGGTGATTTAGACTTATTTGTGTCCACTGTTACTATGGAAACCTCTTTGTGGTGATTTAGACTTATTTGTGTCCTCTGTAACTATGGAAACCTCTTTGTGGTGATTTAGACTTATTTGTGTCCTCTGTAACTATGGAAAACTCTTTGTGGTGATTTAGACTTATTTGTGTCCACTGTTACTATGGAAATCTCTTTGTGGTAATTTAGACTTATTTGTGTCTTCTGTAACTATGGAAACCTCTTTGTGCTAATTTAGAGTTATATGTGTGTTCTGTTACTATGGAAACCTCTTTGTAGTGATTTAGACTTATTTGTGTCCACTGTTACTATGGAAACCTCTTTGTGGTAATTTAGACTTATTTGTGTCTTCTGTAACTATGGAAACCTCTTTGTGCTAATTTAGACTTATTTGTGTCCAATGTTACTATGGAAACCTCTTTGTGGTAATTTAGACTTATTTGTGTCTTCTGTAACTATGGAAACCTCTTTGTGGTAATTTAGACTTATATGTGTGTTCTGTTACTATGGAAACCTCTTTGTGGTGATTTAGACTTATTTGTGTCCACTGTTACTATGGAAACCTCTTTGTGGTGATTTAGACTTATTTGTGTCCTCTGTAACTATGGAAACCTCTTTGTGGTGATTTAGACTTATTTGTGTCCACTGTTACTATGGAAACCTCTTTGTGGTGATTTAGACTTATTTGTGTCCTCTGTAACTATGGAAAACTCTTTGTGCTAATTTAGACTTATATGTGTGTTCTGTTACTATGGAAACCTCTTTGTGGTGATTTAGACTTATTTGTGTCCACTGTTACTATGGAAACCTCTTTGTGGTAATTTAGACTTATTTGTGTCTTCTGTAACTATGGAAACCTCTTTGTGCTAATTTAGACTTATATGTGTGGTCTGTTACTATGGGAACCCCTTTTTGGTGATTTAGACTTATTTGTGTCTTCTGTAACTATGGAAACCTCTTCGTGGTGATTTAGACTTAAATGTGTGTTATGTTACTATGGAAACCTCTTTGTGCTAATTTAGACTGATATTTGTGTTCTGTTACTATGGAAACCTCTTTGTGGTGATTTAGACTTATTTGTGTCCTCTGTAACCATGGAAACCTCTTTGTGGTGATTTAGACTTATTTGTGTCCACTGTTACTATGGAAACCTCTTTGTGGTCATTTAGACTTATTTGTGTCTTCTGTAACTATGGAAACTACGTCATGGTGATTTAACCTCATCTTTGTCCTACTTCTGTAACGATGGAAACTACGTCATGGTGATTTAACCTCATCTTTGTCCTACTTCTGTAACTATGAAAACTACGTCATGGTGATTTAACCTCATCTTTGTCCTACTTCTGTAACTATGGAAACTATGTTATGGTGATTTAACCTCATCTTTGTCTTACTTCTGTAACCATGAAAACTACGTTATGGTGATTTAACCTCATCTTTGTCCTACTTCTGTAACTATGAAAACTACGTCATGGTGATTTAACCTGACATCTTTGTCCTACTTCTGTAACTATGAAAACTACGTTATGGTGATTTAACCTGACATATTTGTCCTACTTCTGTACTATGAAACCATGGAATTTAACTCATCTTTGTCGTACTTGTGTAACTATGAAAACTACGTCATGGTGATTTAACCTGACATCTTTGTCCTACTTCTGTAACTATGAAAACTACGTTATGGTGATTTAACCTCATCTTTGTCCTACTTCTGTAACTATGGAAACTACGTCATGGTGATTTAACCTGACATATTTGTCCTACTTCTGTAGCTATGGAAACTACGTCATGGTGATTTAACCTCATCTTTGTCCTACTTCTGTAACTATGGAAACTACGTCATGGTGATTTAACCTCATCTTTGTCCTACTTCTGTAGCTATGGAAACTACGTCATGTTGATTTAACCTCATCTTTGTCCTACTTCTGTAGCTATGGAAACTACGTTATGGTGATTTAACCTGACATCTTTGTCCTACTTCGGTAGCTATGGAAACTATGTTATGGTGATTTAACCTCATGTTTGTCCTACTTCTGTAACTATGGAAACTTCTTTGTGGTGATTTAGACTTATTTGTGTCCTCTGTAACTATGGAAACCTCTTTGTGGTGATTTAGACTTATTTGTGTCCACTGTTACTATGGAAACCTCTTTGTGGTAATTTAGACTTATTTGTGTCTTCTGTAACTATGGAAACCTCTTTGTGCTTATTTAGAGTTATATGTGTGTTCTGTTACTATGGAAACCTCTTTGTAGTGATTTAGACTTATTATTAGTGTCCATTGTTACTATGGAAACCTCTTTGTGGTAATTTAGACTTATTTGTGTCTTCTGTAACTATGGAAACCTCTTTGTGCTAATTTAGACTTATTTGTGTCCAATGTTACTATGGAAACCTCTTTGTGGTAATTTAGACTTATTTGTGTCTTCTGTAACTATGGAAACCTCTTTGTGCTAATTTAGACTTATATGTGTGTTCTGTTACTATGGAAACCTCTTTGTGGTGATTTAGACTTATTTGTGTCCACTGTTACTATGGAAATCTCTTTGTGGTGATTTAGACTTATTTGTGTCCTCTGTAACTATGGAAACCTCTTTGTGGTGATTTAGACTTATTTGTGTCCACTGTTACTATGGAAACCTCTTTGTGGTGATTTAGACTTATTTGTGTCCTCTGTAACTATGGAAACCTCTTTGTGCTTATTTAGACTTATATGTGTGTTCTGTTACTATGGAAACCTCTTTGTGGTGATTTAGACTTATTTGTGTCCACTGTTACTATGGAAACCTCTTTGTGGTAATTTAGACTTATTTGTGTCTTCTGTAACTATGGAAACCTCTTTGTGCTAATTTAGACTTATATGTGTCGTCTGTTACTATGGAAACCTCTTTGTGGTGATTTAGACTTATTTGTTTCTTCTGTAACTATGAAAACCTCTTTGTGCTAATTTAGACTTATATGTGTGTTATGTTACTATGGAAACCTCTTTGTGCTAATTTAGACTTATATGTGTGTTCTGTTACTATGGAAACCTCTTTGTGGTGATTTAGACTTATTTGTGTCCTCTGTAACTATGGAAACCTCTTTGTGGTGATTTAGACTTATTTGTGTCCACTGTTACTATGGAAACCTCTTTGAGGTCATTTAGACTTATTTGTGTCTTCTGTAACTATGGAAACCTCTTTGTGCTAATTTAGACTTGTTATGTGTGTTCTGTTACTATGGAAACCTTTTTGTGGTGATTTAGACTTATTTGTGTCCACTGTTACTATGGAAACCTCTTTGTGGTGATTTAGACTTATTTGTGTCCTCTGTAACTGTGGAAACCTCTTTGTGGTGATTTAGACTTATTTGTGGCCACTGTTACTATGGAAACCTCTTTGTGGTAATTTAGACTTATTTGTGTCTTCTGTAACTATGGAAACCTCTTTGTGGTAATATAGACTTATATGTGTGTTCTGTTACTATGGAAACCTCTTTGTGGTAATTTAGACTTATTTGTGTCTTCTGTAACTATGGAAACCTCTTTGTGCTAATTTAGACTTATATGTGTGTTCTGTTAATATGGAAACCTCTTCGTGGTGATTTAGACTTATTTGTGTCCACTGTTACTATGGAAACCTCTTTGTGGTAATTTAGACTTATTTGTGTCTTCTGTAACTATGGAAATCTCTTTGTGGTGATTAAGACTTATTTGTGTCTTTTTTTTGTAACTATGACAACCTCTTTGTGGTGATTTAGACTTTTTTGTGTCTTCTGTAACTATGGAAACCTCTTTGTGGTAATTTAGACTTATTTGTGTCTTCTGTAACTATGGAAACCTCTTTGTGCTAATTTAGACTTATATGTGTGTTCTGTTACTATGGAAACCTCTTTGTGGTGATTTAGACTTATTTGTGTCCACTGTTACTATGGAAACCTCTTTGTGGTGATTTAGACTTATTTGTGTCCTCTGTTACTATGAAAACCTCTTTGTGCTAATTTAGACTTATTTGTGTGTTCTGTAACTATGGAAACCTCTTTGTGGTGTTTTAGACTTATTTGTGTCTTCTGCAATTATGGAAACCTCTTTGTGGTAATGTAGACTTATTTGTGTCCACTGTTACTATGGAAACCTCTTTGTGGTGATTTAGACTTATTTGTGTCCACTGTTACTATGGAAACCTCTTTGTGGTGATTTAGACTTATTTGTGTCCTTTGTAACTATGGAAACCTCTTTGTGGTGATTTAGACTTATTTGTGTCCACTGTTACTATGGAAACCTCTTTGTGGTGATTTAGACTTATTTGTGTCCTTTGTAACTATGGAAACCTCTTTGTGGTGATTTAGACTTATTTGTGTCCTTTGTAAGTATGGAAACCTCTTTGTGGTGATTTAGACTTATTTGTGTCCACTGTTACTATGGAAACCTCTTTGTGGTAATTTAGACTTATTTGTGTCTTCTGTTACTATGGAAACCTCTTTGTGGTGATTTATACTTATTTGTGTCCTCTGTTGCTATGGAAACCTCTTTGAGGTGATTTAAACTTATTTGTGTCCACTGTAACTGTGGAAACCTCTTTTTGGTGATTTAGACTTATTTGTGTCCTCTGTAGCTCTGGAAACCGTTTAACAATGACTTGAACTTTTTTAATTTTTAGGGTGTTATCTTCACTATGAGTTACTATGGAAAACTTTTTACAATTTAAACTCGTTTAACTTTTAATGTGTTCTCTTTACTATGGGTAACTATGGAACCTTTTTTACTATCAGAATAAGAGAAATAAAGTGATTTACAGAGCAACTCACTCACAAACCTTATATACAGATAATCTTTGTTTCAGTGGGATCATCAACATTCACCCCAGCTTACTGCCGCGGTGGAGAGGAGCAGCGCCAATTCCTCACACCATTCTTAGTGGAGATAAAAACACAGGCGTATCTATTATGGAGCTTCGCCCAAAACAGTTGGTGTTTAAATCCATAAGTCACAATATCACCATCAGTTATTTCTGTGTTTAAGTCACTATATAAATATCGCTATCATACTATACTTTTGATATACCATGTGACCTTCTGATGTGACCTTACACCATGTGACCTTCTGATACCATGTGACCTTCTGACACCATGTGACCTTCTGATACCATGTGACCTTCTGATGTGACCTGACACCATGTGACTTTCTGATACCATGTGACCTTCTGACACCATGTGACCTTCTGATACCATGTGACCTTCTGATATCATGTGACCTTCTGATACTGTGCGACCTTTTGTCACCATGTGACCTGACACCATGTAACCTTCTGATACCATGTGACCTCCTGATACCATGTGACCTTCTGATACCATGTGACCTTCTGACACAATGTGACCTGAAACCATGTGACTTACTGATACCATGTGACCTTCTGATATCATGTGACCTTCTGATACCATGTGACCTTCTGATGTAACCTTCTGATACCAATGTGACCTTCTGATACCATGTGATCTTCTGATACCATGTGACGTTCTAGGTCTAACCAGCCAGGCCCTTTCATTACTGCAGTAAAATAACGAACACGTTTACAGCAAATTAATGGTTATAATGTAACAATTTTCTTTCCCCAGCTAGGTTGTTATAAGATATCTTTGATATAACAAACTTTTTCTTATAACAAAATAATTGTCCCTTGAGATTGGTTATAACCCTGTTTTACTGTATACCATACAAAGTAATTGTCCCTTGAGATTGGTTATAACCCTGTTTTACTGTATACCATACAAAGTAATTGTCCCTTGAGATTGGTTATAACCCTGTTTTACTGTATACCATACAAAGTAATTGTCCCTTGAGATTGGTTATAACCCTGTTTTACTGTATACCATACAAAGTAATTGTCCCTTGAGATTGGTTATAACCCTGTTTTACTGTATACCATACAAAGTAATTGTCCCTTGAGATTGGTTATAACCCTGTTTTACTGTATACCATACAAAGTAATTGTCCCTTGAGATTGGTTATAACCCTGTTTTACTGTATACCATACAAAGTAATTGTCCCTTGAGATTGGTTATAACCCTGTTTTACTGTATACCATACAAAGTAATTGTCCCCTTGAGATTGGTTATAACCCTGTTTTACTGTTACTGTATACCATACAAAGTAATTGTCCCTTGAGATTGGTTATATCCCTGTTTTACTGTATACCATACAAAGTAATTGTCCCTTGAGATTGGTTATAACCCTGTTTTACTGTATACCATACAAAGTAATTGTCCCTTGAGATTGGTTATAACCCTGTTTTACTGTATACCATACAAAGTAATTGTCCCTTGAGATTGGTTATAACCCTGTTTTACTGTATACCATACAAAGTAATTGTCCCTTGAGATTGGTTATAACCCTGTTTTACTGTATACCATACAAAGTATTTTTCCCTTGAGATTGGTTATAACCCTGTTTTACTGTATACCATAAAAGTAATTGTCCCTTGAGATTGGTTATAACCCTGTTTTACTGTATACCATACAAAGTAATTGTTCCTTGAGATTGGTTATAACCCTGTTTTACTGTATATCATACAAAGTAATTGTCCCCTGAGATTGGTTATAACCCTGTTTTACTGTATACCATACAAAGTAATTGTCCCCTGAGATTGGTTATAACCCTGTTTTAATGTATACCATACAAAGTAATTGTCCCTTGAGATTGGTTATAACCCTGTTTTACTGTATACCATACAAAGTAATTGTCCCCTGAGATTGGTTATAAACCCTGTTTTATTGTATACCATACAAAGTAATTGTCCCTTGAGATTGGTTATAACCCTGTTTTACTGTATACCATACAAAGTAATTGTCCCTTGAGATTGGTTATAACCCTGTTTTACTGTATACCATACAAAGTAATTGTCCCTTGAGATTGGTTATAACCCTGTTTTACTGTATACCATACAAAGTAATTGTCCCTTGAGATTGGATTGGTTATAACCCTGTTTTACTGTATACCATACAAAGTAATTGTCCCTTGAGATTGGTTATAATCCTGTTTTACTGTATACCATACAAAGTAATTGTCCCTTGAGATTGGTTATGACCCTGTTTTACTGTATACCATACAAAGTAATTTTCCCTTGAGATTGGTTATAACCCTGTTTTACTGTATACCATAAAAGTAATTGTCCCTTGAGATTGGTTATAACCCTGTTTTACTCTATACCATACAGAGTAATTGTCCCTTGAGATTGGTTATAACCCTGTTTTACTGTATACCATACAAAGTAATTGTCCCTTGAGATTGGTTATAACCCTGTTTTACTGTATACCATACAAAGTAATTGTCCCCTGAGATTGGTTATAACCCTGTTTTACTCTATACCATACAGAGTAATTGTCCCTTGAGATTGGTTATAACCCTGTTTTACTGTATACCATACAAAGTAATTGTCCCTTGAGATTGGTTATAACCCTGTTTTACTGTATACCATACAAAGTAATTGTCCCTTGAGATTGGTTATAACCCTGTTTTACTGTATACCATACAAAGTAATTGTCCCTTGAGATTGGATTGGTTATAACCCTGTTTTACTGTATACCATACAAAGTAATTGTTCCTTGAGATTGGTTATAACCCTGTTTTACTGTATACCATACAAAGTAATTGTCCCTTGAGATTGGTTATAACCCTGTTTTTTACTGTATACCATACAAAGTAATTGTCCCTTGAGATTGGTTATAACCCTGTTTTACTGTATACCATACAAAGTAATTGTCCCCTGAGATTGGTTATAACCCTGTTTTACTGTATACCATACAAATTAATTGTCCCTTGAGATTGGTTATAACCCTGTTTTACTGTATACCATACAAAGTAATTGTCCCTTGAGATTGGTTATAACCCTGTTTTACTGTATACCATACAAAGTAATTGTCCCCTGAGATTGGTTATAACCCTGTTTTACTGTATACCATACAAAGTAATTGTCCCTTGAGATTGGTTATAACCCTGTTTTACTGTATACCATACAAAGTAATTGTCCCCTGAGATTGGTTATAACCCTGTTTTACTGTATACCATACAAAGTAATTGTCCCTTGAGATTGGTTATAACCCTGTTTTACTGTATACCATACAAAGTAATTGTCCCTTGAGATTGGTTATAACCCTGTTTTACTGTATACCATACAAAGTAATTGTCCCCTGAGATTGGTTATAACCCTGTTTTACTGTATACCATACAAAGTAATTGTCCCTTGAGATTGGTTATAACCCTGTTTTACTGTATGTGTATAAACAGAGGAGTGCTGGGTTACTAGTGTCGGCCAACTTTTATAGGGTCCAGAAAATGTTAAAATAAAGAGTTGTTTCACAAACCTTGAAAGTATGTGTAGATTAAATATAGGTAAGTGGTTGTATTTGACCCAATAAGCGCCCAGGGCATTTAAGAAATTGAAAAAATGAAAAGGTGCTGATCAGACAAAATTAGTGCAAATCTATACAGTTTTGTGTAGTTTTGGTCTTTATTTATGCCTGGGCATTTGAAATCGAGCCCTCAAAAAGGCGAGGGGCGCTTATAGGGACATGGGTGCTTATTGGATGGAATATGTTTAATGAAAACCAGAGTACCTGGTAAAAACTAACTGACCAACAATTGATCAGTACATAATATACTTACCCCACAAGAGCTTACAGATGGCACTCTGTTATAACCAGTCCACCTTCATTTCTGTGGAATAGCTTGATCAAATATTTTATCAACTCTTTCAATTTGGAATAATCAGCATTCCTGAAATCACACCAATTTGAATCATAATTATGAATATAAAAAAGTATTTTCTCACGTATTTTCTCACATATAGCTATATGTATGGTTGAGCAATATACCTGAAAGTTTGGCAACCAGGCTGTATATTGATTATATACATGTAGCATTGCATTCTGTACAGAATTCAATATTAACACCAATTTATTGCCTGCAGAAATTGACCTGCCTTCAAAAGTTTTTTTTGCAAGGACCCAATTGAAAAATTTACAACTACATTAAGTTTTACATACTAGATAATTAATAGCAAATTTCTAATCATGGATTTCCTCCCTTTAACAGTTTTGACACTGGCCCTATACTGCTACAGAAGGCCATCCCGGTACCAGAGGGCAGTACCAGCTTCCAGCTCTATGATCTCCTGGCTAAGCTAGGTGTACACCTGGTAGGTATATATTATATGTATTGGTATATATATTAGGGTATGAAGGATAGTGATATTTTACTGACTACACTAGGTGTAAACCTGGTATATATATTAGGGTATGAAGGATAGTGATATTTTACTGGCTACACTAGGTGTCTGGTATATATATTAGGGTATGAAGGATAGTGATATTTTACTGACTACACTAGGTGTCTGGTATATATATTAGGGTATGAAGGATAGTGATATTTTACTGGCTACACTAGGTGTAAACCTGGTATATATATTAGGGTATGAAGGATAGTGATATTTTACTGGCTACACTAGGTGTAAACCTGGTATATATATTAGGGTATGAAGGATAGTGATATTTTACTGGCTACACTAGGTGTCTGGTATATATATTAGGGGTATAAGGATAGTGATATTTTTACTGGCTACACTATGTAAACCTGGTATATAGGGTATGATTTTAGGATACACTAGATATTTTATGAAGGATAGTGATTATTTTACTGGCTACACTAGGTGTAAACCTGGTATATATATTAGGGTATGAAGGATAGTGATATTTTACTGGCTACACTAGGTGTCTGGTATATATATTAGGGTATGAAGGATAGTGATATTTTACTGGCTACACTAGGTGTAAACCTGGTATATATATTAGGGTATGAAGGATAGTGATATTTTACTGACTACACTAGGTGTCTGGTATATATATTAGGGTATGAAGGATAGTGATATTTTACTGGCTACACTAGGTGTCTGGTATATATATTAGGGTATGAAGGATAGTGATATTTTACTGGCTACACTAGGTGTCTGGTATATATATTAGGGTATGAAGGATAGTGATATTTTACTGGCTACACTAGGTGTCTGGTATATATATTAGGGTATGAAGGATAGTGATATTTTACTGGCTACACTAGGTGTAAACCTGGTATATATATTAGGGTATGAAGGATAGTGATATTTTACTGGCTACACTAGGTGTCTGGTATATATATTAGGGTATGAAGGATAGTGATATTTTACTGGCTACACTAGGTGTAAACCTGGTATATATATTAGGGTATGAAGGATAGTGATATTTTACTGGCTACACTAGGTGTCTGGTATATATATTAGGGTATGAAGGATAGTGATATTTTACTGACTACACTAGGTGTAAACCTGGTATATATATTAGGGTATGAAGGATAGTGATATTTTACTGACTACACTAGGTGTCTGGTATATATATTAGGGTATGAAGGATAGTGATATTTTACTGGCTACACTAGGTGTAAACCTGGTATATATATTAGGGTATGAAGGATAGTGATATTTTACTGGCTACACTAGGTGTCTGGTATATATATTAGGGTATGAAGGATAGTGATATTTTACTGACTACACTAGGTGTCTGGTATATATATTAGGGTATGAAGGATAGTGATATTTTACTGGCTACACTAGGTGTAAACCTGGTATATATATTAGGGTATGAAGGATAGTGATATTTTACTGACTACACTAGGTGTAAACATTATACTGTCTGGTATATATATTAGGGTATGAAGGATAGTGATATTTTACTGGCTACACTAGGTGTCTGGTATATATATTAGGGTATGAAGGATAGTGATATTTTACTGGCTACACTAGGTGTAAACCTGGTATATATATTAGGGTATGAAGGATAGTGATATTTTACTGACTACACTAGGTGTCTGGTATATATATTAGGGTATGAAGGATAGTGATATTTTACTGACTACACTAGGTGTCTGGTATATATATTAGGGTATGAAGGATAGTGATATTTTACTGACTACACTAGGTGTAAACTGTGGTATATATATTAGGGTATGAAGGATAGTGATATTTTACTGACTACACTAGGTGTCTGGTATATATATATTAGGGTATGAAGGATAGTGATATTTTACTGGCTACACTAGGTGTCTGGTATATATATTAGGGTATGAAGGATAGTGATATTTTACTGGCTACACTAGGTGTAAACCTGGTATATATATTAGGGTATGAAGGATAGTGATATTTTACTGGCTACACTAGGTGTAAACCTGGTATATATATTAGGGTATGAAGGATATTGATATTTTTACTGGCTTACACTAGGTGTCTGGTATATATATATTAGGGTATGAAGGATAGTGATATTTTACTGACTACACTAGGTGTCTGGTATATATATTAGGGTATGAAGGATAGTGATATTTTACTGGCTACACTAGGTGTCTGGTATATATATTAGGGTATGAAGGATAGTGATATTTTACTGACTACACTAGGTGTAAACCTGGTATATATATATTAGGGTATGAAGGATAGTGATATTTTACTGGCTACACTAGGTGTAAACCTGGTTATATATTAGGGTACTACACACTAGGTGTAAACCTGGTATATATATTAGGGTATGAAGGATAGTGATATTTTACTGACTACACTAGGTGTAAACCTGGTATATATATTAGGGTATGAAGGATAGTGATATTTTACTGGCTACACTAGGTGTCTGGTATATATATTAGGGTATGAAGGATAGTGATATTTTACTGACTACACTAGGTGTAAACCTGGTATATATATTAGGGTATGAAGGATAGTGATATTTTACTGACTACACTAGGTGTAAACCTGGTATATATATTAGGGTATGAAGGATAGTGATATTTTACTGACTACACTAGGTGTAAACCGGTATATATATTAGGGTATGAAGGATAGTGATATTTTACTGACTACACTAGGTGTCTGGTATATATATTAGGGTATGAAGGATAGTGATATTTTACTGGCTACACTAGGTGTAAACCTGGTATATATATTAGGGTATGAAGGATAGTGATATTTTACTGACTACACTAGGTGTAAACTGGTATATATATTAGGGTATGAAGGATAGTGATATTTTACTGACTACACTAGGTGTGTAAACCTGGTATATATATTAGGGTATGAAGGATAGTGATATTTTACTGACTACACTAGGTGTCTGGTATATATATTAGGGTATGAAGGATAGTGATATTTTTACTGGCTACACTAGGTGTCCTGGTATATATATTAGGGTATGAAAGGATAGTGATATTTTACTGACACTACACTAGGTGTCTGGTATATATATTAGGGTATGAAGGATAGTGTTATTTTACTGACTACACTAGGTGTAAACCTGGTATATATATTAGGGTATGAAGGATAGTGATATTTTACTGACTACACTAGGTGTAAACCTGGTATATATATTAGGGTATATGAAGGATAGTGATATTTTACTGACTACACTAGGTGTCTGGTATATATATTAGGGTATGAAGGATAGTGATATTTTACTGGCTACACTAGGTGTCTGGTATATATATTAGGGTATAAAGGATAGTGATATTTTACTGGCTACACTAGGTGTAAACCTGGTATATATATTTAGGGTATGAAGGATAGTGATATTTTTTACTGGCTACACTAGGTGTAAACTGGTATATATATTTAGGTATGAAGGATAGTGATATTTTACTGGCTGACTACTGGTATATATTTAGGGTATTGATATTTTACTGGCTAGGTGTAAACTGGTATATATAATTAGGGTATGAAAGGATAGTGATATTTTACTGGCTACACTAGGTGTAAACCTGGTATATATATTAAAGGGTATGAAGGATAGTGATATTTTACTGGTACACTAGGTGTAAACTAGGTGTCTGGTATATATATTTAGGGTATAAAGGATAGTGATATTTTACTGGCATACACTAGGTGTTGGTATATATTAGGTAGAAGGTGGTGATATTTTTACTGGCTACACTAGTGTCTGGTATATATATTAGGAATAAGGATAGGATATTTTACTGGCTACACTAGGTGTAAACCTGGTATATATATTTTAGGGTATAAAGGATAGTGATATTTTTACTGACTACACTAGGTGTAAACCTGGTATAATATTAGGGTATAAGGATAGTGATATTTTACTGGCTACACTAGGTGTCTGGTATATATATTAGGGTATGAAGGATAGTGATATTTTACTGGCTACACTAGGTGTAAACCTGGTATATATATTAGGGTATGAAGGATAGTGATATTTTACTGGCTACACTAGGTGTAAACCTGGTATATATATTAGGGTATGAAGGATAGTGATATTTTACTGGCTACACTAGGTGTAAACCTGGTATATATATTAGGGTATGAAGGATAGTGATATTTTACTGGCTACACTAGGTGTAAACCTGGTATATATATTAGGGTATGAAGGATAGTGATATTTTACTGACTACACTAGGTGTCTGGTATATATATTAGGGTATGAAGGATAGTGATATTTTACTGGCTACACTAGGTGTAAAACCTGGTATATATATTAGGGTATAGAAGGATATTGATTGGGTGTCTGGTATATATATTAGGGTATAAAGGATAGTGATATTTTACTGGTACACTAGGTGTCTGGTATATATATTAGGGTATATGAAGGATAGTGATATTTTACTGACTACACTAGGTGTCTGGTATATATATTAGGGTATAAAGGATAGTGATATTTTACTGACTACACTAGGTGTCCTGGTATATATATTAGGGTATGAAGGATAGTGATATTTTACTGGCTACACTAGGTGTAAAACCTGGTATATATATTAGGGTATGAAGGATAGTGATATTTTACTGGCTACACTAGGTGTCTGGTATATATATTAGGGTATGAAGGATAGTGATATTTTACTGGCTACACTAGGTGTAAACCTGGTATATATATTAGGGTATGAAGGATAGTGATATTTTACTGGCTACACTAGGTGTAACCCTGGTATATATATTAGGGTATGAAGGATAGTGATATTTTACTGGCTACACTAGGTGTAAACCTGGTATATATATTAGGGTATAAAGGATAGTGATATTTTACTGACTACACTAGGTGTCTGGTATATATATTAGGGTATGAAGGATAGTGATATTTTACTGGCTACACTAGGTGTAAACCTGGTATATATATTAGGGTATGAAGGATAGTGATATTTTACTGGCTACACTAGGTGTAAACCTGGTATATATATTAGGGTATGAAGGATAGTGATATTTTACTGACTACACTAGGTGTCTGGTATATATATTAGGGTATGAAGGATAGTGATATTTTACTGGCTACACTAGGTGTAAACCTGGTATATATATTAGGGTATGAAGGATAGTGATATTTTACTGACTACACTAGGTGTAAACCTGGTATATATATTAGGGTATGAAGGATAGTGATATTTTACTGGCTACACTAGGTGTCTATTTTACTGACTACACACTAGGTGTCTGGTATATATATTAGGGTATGAAGGATAGTGATATTTTACTGACTACACTAGGTGTAAACCTGGTATATATATTAGGGTATGAAGGATAGTGATATTTTACTGACTACACTAGGTGTCTGGTATATATATTAGGGTATGAAGGATAGTGATATTTTACTGGCTACACTAGGTGTAAACCTGGTATATATATTAGGGTATGAAGGATAGTGATATTTTACTGACTACACTAGGTGTCTGGTATATATATTAGGGTATGAAGGATAGTGAATATTTTACTGGCTACACTAGGTGTCTGGTATATATATTAGGGTATGAAGGATAGTGATATTTTACTGGCTACACTAGGTGTAAACCTGGTATATATATTAGGGTATGAAGGATAGTGATATTTTACTGGCTACACTAGGTGTCTGGTATATATATTAGGGTATGAAGGATAGTGATATTTTACTGGCTACACTAGGTGTCTGGTATATATATTAGGGTATGAAGGATAGTGATATTTTACTGGCTACACTAGGTGTAAACCTGGTATATATATTAGGGTATGAAGGATAGTGATATTTTACTGACTACACTAGGTGTGTTATAACTGGGTTGGTAGTGATATATTAGGGTATGAAGGATAGTAGTGATATTTTACTGACACTAGGTGTCTGGTATATATATTAGGGTATGAAGGATTAGTGATATTTTACTGGCTACACTAGGTGTAAACCTGGGTATATATATTAGGGTATGAAGGATAGTGATATTTTACTGAACTACACTAGGTGTAAAACCTGGTATATATATTAGGGTATGAAGGATAGTGATATTTTACTGGCTACACTAGGTGTAAACTGGTATATATATTAGGGTATGAAGGATAGTGATATTTTACTGACTACACTAGGTGTCTGGTATATATATTAGGGTTATGAAGGATAGTGATATTTTACTGGCTACACTAGGTGTAAACCTGGTATATATATTAGGGTATGAAGGATAGTGATATTTTACTGGCTACACTAGGTGTCTGGTATATATATTTAGGGTATGAAGGATAGTGATATTTTACTGGCTACACTAGGTGTAAACTGGTATATATATTAGGGTATGAAGGATAGTGATATTTTACTGGCTACACTAGGTGTAATTTTACTGGTATATATATTATTAGGGTATGAAGGATAGTGATATTTTACTGGCTACACTAAGTGTAAACTGGTATATATATATTAGGGTATGAAGGATAGTGATATTTTTACTGACTACACTAGGTGTAAACCTGGTATATATATTTAGGGTATAAAGGATAGTGATATTTTACTGACTACACTAGGTGTCTGGTATATATATTAGGGTATGAAGGATAGTGATATTTTACTGACTACACTAGGTGTCTGGTATATATATTAGGGTATGAAGGATAGTGATATTTTACTGACTACACTAGGTGTCTGGTATATATATTAGGGTATGAAGGATAGTGATATTTTACTGACTACACTAGGTGTAAACCTGGTATATATATTAGGGTATGAAGGATAGTGATATTTTACTGGCTACACTAGGTGTAAACCTGGTATATATATTAGGGTATGAAGGATAGTGATATTTTACTGACTACACTAGGTGTCTGGTATATATATTAGGGTATGAAGGATAGTGATATTTTACTGACTACACTAGGTGTCTGGTATATATATTAGGGTATGAAGGATAGTGATATTTTACTGGCTACACTAGGTGTCTGGTATATATATTAGGGTATGAAGGATAGTGATATTTTACTGACTACACTAGGTGTAAACCTGGTATATATATTAGGGTATGAAGGATAGTGATATTTTACTGGCTACACTAGGTGTAAACCTGGTATATATATTAGGGTATGAAGGATAGTGATATTTTACTGACTACACTAGGTGTCTGGTATATATATTAGGGTATGAAGGATAGTGATATTTTACTGGCTACACTAGGTGTAAACCTGGTATATATATTAGGGTATGAAGGATAGTGATATTTTACTGGCTACACTAGGTGTAAACCTGGTATATATATTAGGGTATGAAGGATAGTGATTTTTACTGAACACTAGGTGTAAACTGGTATATATATTAGGGTATGAAGGATAGTGATTTTATATTAGTAATGATATATATTAGGTCTACACTAGGATAGTCTACACTGGGTATATATATTAGGGTATGAAGGATAGTGATATTTTACTGGTCTACACTAGGTGTAAAACCTGGTATATATATTAGGGTATGAAGGATAGTGATATTTTACTGACTACACTAGGTGTCTGGTATATATATTAGGGTATAAAGGATAGTGATATTTTACTGGCTACACTAGGTGTAAACCTGGTATATATATTAGGGTATGAAGGATAGTGATATTTTACTGACTACACTAGGTGTAAACCTGGTATATATATTAGGGTATGAAGGATAGTGATATTTTACTGGCTACACTAGGTGTAAACCTGGTATATATATTAGGGTATGAAGGATAGTGATATTTTACTGGCTACACTAGGTGTCCTGGTATATATATTAGGGTATGAAGGATAGTGATATTTTACTGACTACACTAGGTGTTAAACCTGGTATATATATTAGGGTATGAAGGATAGTGATATTTTACTGGACTACACTAGGTGTAAACCTGGTATATATATTAGGGTATAAAGGATAGTGATATTTTACTGGCTACACTAGGTGTAAACCTGGTATATATATTAGGGTATGAAGGATAGTGATATTTTACTGGCTACACTAGGTGTAAACCTGGTATATATATTAGGGTATGAAGGATAGTGATATTTTACTGACTACACTAGGTGTAAACCTGGTATATATATTAGGGTATGAAGGATAGTGATATTTTACTGGACTACACTAGGTGTAAACCTGGTATATATATTAGGGTATGAAGGATAGTGATATTTTACTGACTACACTAGGTGTCTGGTATATATATTAGGGTATGAAGGATAGTGATATTTTTACTGACTACACTAGGTGTAAACTGGTATATATATATAGGGGTATGAAGGATAGTGATATTTTTACTGGCTACACTAGGTGTCTGGTATATATAATTAGGGTATGAAGGATAGTGATATTTTTACTGGCTACACTAGGTGTAAACCTGGTATATATATTAGGTGTAGAAGGATAGTGATATTTTACTGGGCACACTAGGTGATACACCTGGTATTATATTATGGTATGTAAGGGGAATAGTGATATTTTTTACTGGCTACACTAGGTGTCTGGTATATATATTAGGGTATGAAGGATAGTGATATTTTTTCTGACTACACTAGGTGTAAACTGGTATATATGATTAGGGTATGAAGGATAGTGATATTTTACTGACTACACTAGGTGTCTGGTATATATATTAGGGTATGAAGGATAGTGATATTTTACTGGCTACACTAGGTGTACACCTGGTAGGTATATATTATATGTATTGGTATATGTATTAGGGTATGAAGGATAGTGATATTTTAACTGCTGGACACACTAGGTGTCTGGTATGATATATTAGGGGCTATGAAAAGGATTGTGATATTTTTACTGGCTACTGGCTAAAAACTGGTATCTATTTTTTAGGGTATTGAAGGATAGTGATATTTTAATGAACTACACTAGGTGTCTGGTTTTATATCTATTAGTGGTATGAAGGATTAGTGATATTTTTACTGACTACACTAGGTGTTAACCGTCGGTATTTAATATTAGGATATAAGGAGATGATAGTGATATTGTACTGGCTTACACTAAGTGGTAAAAGGGTATATATATTAGGGTATGAAGGATAGTGATTTTTTACTGGTCTTCACACTAGGCTGTAAACCTGGTATATATATTTAGGGTATAAATGGATAGTGGATATTTTTACCTGACCTACTCTAGTGTGTCCTGGTATTATATATTAGGGTATAAGAGATAGTGATATTTTACTGACTTCAATCACTAAGGTGTAAAACTTGGGTATATATATTAGGGTTATGAAGGAATTGTGATATTTTTACTGGCCTATCACTAGGTAGTAAACCTTGGTATAGTATAATAGTGGTATGAAGGATAGTGATATTGTAATGACTACACTATGGTGTAACTGGTATATATATATATGGGTTGATGAAGGATAGTGATATTTTACTGGCAAAATAGGCTATGTGTCTGGTATATATATTTGGGTATGACAGGATAGCTGATATTTTACTGGCTCTACACTAGGTGTAAACACTGGGTCTTATATATTTAGCGGTGTATGTGAAGGATATTGATATTTTAGACCATGCAAGCATACAATTCAAACAACCATTCTGATTAAGTCGTCGTATTGAGCTATTCAGCTAATTGGTGCCCGTTGTTTATACAAGCGTACGGACCTAAGCTTTTCAGAATCTAGCTTCGTTGATATGAACATCTTGCTAAATGTCATGAATTTACCGGGATTTTGCTATGTAATTGTAATAAATAGTTAGTCAAATTGTAATCCATCATGATAAACAAAGATCGAAATGACTAGACGTATAGACCACCAGTATAGGGCTATCTATGTAATGGTGAGTAGTCTATGTAGACTGGGAGAATTCTAGTGTGTGTGATATAGACCACCAGTATAGGGCTATCCATGTAATGGTGAGTAGTCTATGTAGACTGGGAGAATTCTAGTGTGTGTGATATAGACCATCAGTATAGGGCTATCTATGTAATGGTGAGTAGTCTATGTAGACTGGGAGAATTCTAGTGTGTGTGATATAGACCACCAGTATAGGGCTATCCATGTAATGGTGAGTAGTCCATGTAGACTGGGAGAATTCTAGTGTGTGTGATATAGACCACAGTATAGGGCTATCTATGTAATGGTGAGTAGTCTATGTAGACTGGGGGAGAATTCTAGTGTGTGTGATATAGACCACCAGTATAGGGCTATCTATGTAATGGTGAGTAGTCTATGTAGACTGGGAGAATTCTAGTGTGTGTGATATAGACCACCAGTTATAGGGCTATCCATGCCATGGTGAGTAGTTATGTAGACTGGGATGCCATTTAGTGTATTGTGATATAGACCACCAGTATAGAGCTATTAGTTATGCCTGGGGTAAAGTAGATATGCCTGGGATTGAATTATGTGGGTGTTGATATATAGCACTGGGGTTGGATATTGCACTGGTGGTTGGATATGCTGGGGGAATTTCTGGATATGACTGGGATTAGATATGCCAGGGCTATGGTGTTTGGTGATATAGCCTATGTAGATGGGAGAATTCTGGGGTGTGTGATATAGACCTGAGTGTTGAGCTATGCCAGGGGTTGGTATAATGGTTGTATGGATTTGCACTGAGGATTAGATATGTGGGGTGTGTGATATAGACTGGATTAGATTATGCTGGGGTTTTGTATATGCCTGGTGATTGGATATGCTGTATTAGATATGTTGGGTTTGGGATATGCTGGGGCATGATGTGATATAGGGACCATCTGCCTAGGATTATTATGATATGGATGGGGTTTGGATATGCCAGGTGTTGGATATGCCAGGGTTTGGATATGCTGGGGATTTGGGGTTATGCTGGGAGTTTGAGCTGTATGCCTGGGATTTGGGGGTTATGCTGGGGATATGCTGGGAGTTTGGATATGCCTGGGGTTGTGATATGATATGGGATTATGCTGGGGTTTGGATTAGATGCCTGGGGTTGGATATGCCTGGGAGGTGTTGGATATGCTGGGGTATTGGTTATGCCTGGAGCGTGGATCATGCCCTGGGGTTGGATATGCCCAATGGGATTGGTATATGCTGGGGTTGGATATGCCATGGGATTAGATATGCCTGGGATTGGATATGCTGGGGTTTTGGATATGCCATGGGGTTGGATATGACTGGGATTAGATATGCTGGGGTTGGATATGCCTGGGGTTGGATATGCCTGGGATTAGATATGCTGGGGTTGGATATGCCTGGGATTAGATATGCTGGGGTTGGATATGCCTGGGATTAGATATGCTGGGGTTGGATATGCCTGGGATTAGATATGCTGGGGTTGGATATGCCTGGGATTAGATATGCTGGGGTTGGATATGCCTGGGATTAGATATGCTGGGGTTGGATATGCCTGGGATTAGATATGCTGGGGTTGGATATGCCTGGGATTAGATATGCTGGGGTTGGATATGCCTGGGATTAGATATGCTGGGGTTTGGATATGCCTGGGGTTGGATATGCTGGGATTAGATATGCTGGGGTTGGATATGCCTGGGATTAGATATGCTGGGGTTGGATATGCCTGGGATTAGATATGCTGGAGTTGGATATGCCTGGGGTTGGATATGCCTGGGATTAGATATGCTGGGGTTTGGATATGCCTGGGGTTGGATATGACTGGGATTAGATATGCTGGGGTTGGATATGCCTGGGATTATGTGATATATGTGGTGGATATGCTGGGAGTTGGATATGCCTGGGTTGGATATGCCTGGGATTAGATATGCTGGGGTTTGGATATGCCTGGGGTTGAGTGGATATGACTGGGATTAGATATGCTGGGGTTGGATATGCCTCGGATTAGATATGCTGGAGTTGGATATGCCTGGGGTTGGATATGCTGGGATTAGATATGCTGGGGTTTGGATATGCTGGGTTGGATATGACTGGGATTAGATATGCTGAGAGTTGGATATGCCTGGGGTTGGATATGCCTGGGATTAGATATGCTGGGGTTTGGATATGCCTGGGATTAGATATGCTGGGGTTTGATATGCTGGGATTAGATATGCTGGGGTTTGGATATGCCTGAGGTTGGATATGAACTGGGGATTAGATATGCTGGGGTTGATATTCTCGGATTAGATATGCTGGAGTTGGATATGCCTGGGGTTGGATATGCCTGGGATTAGATATGCTGGGGTTGGATATGCCTGGGGTTGGATATGACTGGGATTGATATGCTGGGTTGGATATGCCTGGGGTATTGGATATGCCTGGGATTAGATATGCTGGGTTGAATATGCCTGGGATTAGATATGCTGGGGTTGGATATGCTGGATTATGATTATGCTGGGTTGATATGCCTGGGATTAGATATGCTGGGGTTTGAGTATGCCTGGGAATTAGATATGGTGGGGTTTGATATGCCTGGGATTAGATATGCTGGGGTTGGATATGCCTGGGATTAGATATGCTGGGGTTGGATATGCCTGGGATTAGATATGCTGGGGTTTGATATGCCTGGGATTAGATATGCTGGGGTTGGATATGCCTGGGATTAGATATGCTGGGGTTGGATATGCCTGGGATTAGATATGCTGGGGTTAGATATGCCTGGGATTAGATATGCTGGGGTTGGATATGCCTGAGGTTGGATATGCCAGGGGTTGGATATACTGAGGGTTGGATATGCCAGGGGTTATAAATGTGGCGTATTGGATATGCTAGGGGTTGAGTCTGCTGGTATATATGCAGTGATGCAGAAATGAATACACAAAAGAATATTTTGTATAACATTTTCATGGCACATTATATAGAAATATTATATATAATAATATCATAATAATAAATAAAAGCTTTTGATAAGAAATGTTTGCAATATATCTTTGATAATTGTGTTCCAGGTGATGAAGGCCCTTTGTGATTTGCCGACATTAGAAAGACAAGAATTTGAGCAGACGTCGAATGGTGTTACACTAGGTAAAGTGATACGCAGATTGTGTAATAGTCCATCGTCACATGTACAACTGTAAGAAATTAATAGGATCTTTTCCTACATATGAGCGTGACTGACAGTGAAATCACAACCGGACGGGTAATTGATATAATTCATGGAAGTCCAACCCGAGGCTTGCTGAGTTTGGATATTTATATATTTTCTAAAGGCAAGGCCGATTCCACCATTTTCAAACGGCGCCCCTGGCAGCTGGATTGGGAATTTTGTATTTTTAGGGGAATTTCGACCTCACCACATTTTCTCATTTAAATGAAATATAACACTTTTCAATTACATTATAGATTTAATTCTATATAGTTATATTCCTTTATATAATGTTTTATATGTCAAGTTTTTTTAGACATTACACTTTCAATATTATCATAGAGTTTGGAGAAATAATGTCATGAACATTAAGTAAAGCTTTTTTCTCAAAAAAATTTCAGTAAAAACATCAGAAATGGAAGGATTTCTCGACTGCCGACCATCACAAATTGACACAAAAGTATTTTATTTTTTCTGGTGAAAGCAGCCTTCCTATTTAGGAAAATATCGCTTTCACCTTTTAAAAACATGCAATGGAATGACATACTGATTTGCTAACTTATAGTTCTAGACACGAGAGTATCATCACTGAGATCAACAGTTATAGCCATATCCAAGCAAACTGTGGTCATATTAATCAATAGTCAGACCTGAGTTTTACTTTGAACACCAACAACTGGCGAACTGTTCATATTACTCAGTGCAAAGTTGTGGGGAAATTTGTCCAAATTTGGTAGTAATATCATCATTTACATGATTCAAAGTTATCATCCGTGGTAACACAAGCTGACTAGGCAAAAACAACATAAATAAGCCTAATAATATAGGCAGGTTTAGCGGACTAATAGGCATGCTGTTGAGAACAATTAGACATTTTAAAATGGGGCCAATAGAAGGGATTGGGGCCGTATAGCGGCCTTAAATGGACAGTAGAATGAGCCTTGTAAAGGGAGGTAATTTTATTATCACACCCTCATTGGTAGGGAAGGAATTTTTTTCTCCTGTATACAAAAGAAAAACATAGATGATAGCCTTCATACTAGCCATTTCACCCCAACATGTACATGGTTCTGTCGATTGCATGTCAGTATTGATGACGTCATTAATAGTGCATGCCACGAGTATGATCATTACATCACATAAATTATTTTACCGGCTGTCATATCCTAGGGTTAGACAGAGAAAATTCTCCTCACGGCTAAAATGGAGACACATATTAAAGTGTGAAATGGTAAGAGAACATCAAATGATACGTGGGAAAAAATGTAAATTACAGTTTGTAATTAATGCAACAAATACACTACACACTGAGATAGTCAAAGGCATATGTTATTCACAGTAACTCCGGGAGTATGTAGACTGGGAGAATTCCAGTGTGTGTGATATAGACCGGCAGTATAGGGCTATCCATGAAATGGTGAGTAGTCCATGTAGACTGGGAGGATTCTAGTGTGTGTGATATAGACCACCAGTATAGGGCTATCTATGTAATGGTGAGTAGTCCATGTAGACTGGGAGAATTCTAGTGTGTGTGATATAGACCACCAGTATAGGGCTATCTATGTAATGGTGAGTAGTCTATGTAGACTGGGAGAATTCTAGTGTGTGTGATATAGACCACCAGTATAGGGCTATCTATGTAATGGTGAGTAGTCTATGTAGACTGGGAGAATTCTAGTGTGTGTGATATAGACCACCAGTATAGGGCTATCTATGTAATGGTGAGTAGTCCATGTAGACTGGGAGAATTCCAGTGTGTGTGATATAGACCACCAGTATAGGGCTATCTATGTAATGGTGAGTAGTCTATGTAGACTGGGAGAATTCTAGTGTGTGTGATATAGACCACCAGTATAGGGCTATCTATGTAATGGTGAGTAGTCTATGTAGACTGGGAGAATTCTAGTGTGTGTGATATAGACCACCAGTATAGGGCTATCTATGTAATGGTGGAGTCTATGTAGACTGGGAGAATTCTAGTGTGTGTGATATAGACCACCAGTATAGGGCTATCTATGTAATGGTGAGTAGTCTATGTAGACTGGGAGAATTCTAGTGTGTGTGATATAGACCACCAGTATAGGGCTATCTATGTAATGGTGAGTAGTCTATGTAGACTGGGAGAATTCTAGTGTGTGTGATATAGACCACCAGTATAGGGCTATCTATGTAATGGTGAGTAGTCTATGTAGACTGGGAGAATTCTAGTGTGTGTGATATAGACCATCAGTATAGGGCTATCTATGTAATGGTGAGTAGTCTATGTAGACTGGGAGAATTCTAGTGTGTGTGATATAGACCACCAGTATAGGGCTATCTATGTAATGGTGAGTAGTCTATGTAGACTGGGAGAATTCTAGTGTGTGTGATATAGACCACCAGTATAGGGCTATCTATGTAATGGTGAGTAGTCTATGTAGACTGGGAGAATTCTAGTGTGTGTGATATAGACCACCAGTATAGGGCTATCTATGTAATGGTGAGTAGTCTATGTAGACTGGGAGAATTCTAGTGTGTGTGATATAGACCACCAGTATAGGGCTATCTATGTAATGGTGAGTAGTCTATGTAGACTGGGAGAATTCTAGTGTGTGTGATATAGACCATCAGTATAGGGCTATCTATGTAATGGTGAGTAGTCTATGTAGACTGGGAGAATTCTAGTGTGTGTGATATAGACCACCAGTATAGGGCTATCTATGTAATGGTGAGTAGTCTATGTAGACTGGGAGAATTCTAGTGTGTGTGATATAGACCACCAGTATAGGGCTATCCATGTAATGGTGAGTAGTCTATGTAGACTGGGAGAATTCTAGTGTGTGTGATATAGACCACCAGTATAGGGCTATCTATGTAATGGTGAGTAGTCCATGTAGACTGGGAGAATTCTAGTGTGTGTGATATAGACCACCAGTATAGGGCTATCTATGTAATGGTGAGTAGTCTATGTAGACTGGGAGAATTCTAGTGTGTGTGATATAGACCACCAGTATAGGGCTATCTATGTAATGGTGAGTAGTCTATGTAGACTGGGAGAATTCTAGTGTGTGTGTGATATAGACCACCAGTATAGGGCTATCTATGTAATGGTGAGTAGTCTATGTAGACTGGGAGAATTCTAGTGTGTGTGATATAGACCACCAGTATAGGGCTATCCATGTAATGGTGAGTAGTCCATGTAGACTGGGAGAATTCTAGTGTGTGTGATATAGACCATCAGTATAGGGCTATCTATGTAATGGTGAGTAGTCTATGTAGACTGGGAGAATTCTAGTGTGTGTGATATAGACCACCAGTATTAGGGCTATCTATGTAATGGTGAGTAGTCCATGTAGACTGGGAGAATTCTAGTGTGTGTGATATAGACCACCAGTATAGGCTATCTATGTAATGGTGAGTAGTCTGTAGACTGGGAGAATTCTAGTGTGTGTGATATAGACCACCAGTATAGGGCTATCCATGTAATGGTGAGTAGTCTATGTAGACTGGGAGAATTCTAGTGTGTGTGATATAGACCATCCAGTATAGGGCTATCTATGTAATGGTGAGTAGTCTATGTAGACTGGGAGAATTCTAGTGTGTGTGATATAGACCACCAGTATAGGGCTATCTATGTAATGGTGAGTAGTCCATGTAGACTGGGAGAATTCTAGTGTGTGTGATATAGACCACCAGTATAGGGCTATCTATGTAATGGTGAGTAGTCTATGTAGACTGGGAGAATTCTAGTGTGTGTGATATAGACCACCAGTATAGGGCTATCTATGTAATGGTGAGTAGTCTATGTAGACTGGGAGAATTCTAGTGTGTGTGATATAGACCATCAGTATAGGGCTATCTATGTAATGGTGAGTAGTCAATAAAAAATAAAATTTGTGATAGTTTGTGATTATTCCAGGGTCACTGTTTGAAATATTATTATAGTTCCAGAAACGCCTGCTAAATAATTACGTAAAGTGTCAATATTTGTACACAGATTATCATTAATCGTTAGATTCATTGTATCTACAAAAAAAAAACCAAACCTAACTTTATACAATGTTTTAATGCTCGACTGATAACAGTCTTTATATTAAATATTATTATGTGGACACTTTGTTTATGTTTAATTGCTGTGATACGTATTATACAAAGAAACCAAGTAATGTAAAAGATTACTACAGATATATAACATTACTACTGTCATACCACGTACGTCCTACTACAGATATATAACATTACTACTGTCATACCACGTACGTCCTACTACAGATATATAACATTAACATTACTACTGTCATACCACGTACGTCTACTAGTACAGATATATAACATTACTACTGTCATACCACGTACGTCCTACTACAGATATATAAACATTACTACTGTCATACCACGTACGTCCTACTACAGATATAATAACATTACTACTGTCATACCACGTACGTCCTACTACAGATATATAACATTACTACTGTCATACCACGTACGTCCTACTACAGATATATAACATTACTACTGTCATACCACGTACGTCCTACTACAGATATATAACATTACTACTGTCATACCACGTACGTCCTACTACAGATATATAACATTACTACTGTACATACCACGTACGTCCTACTACAGATATATAACATTACTACTGTCATACCACGTACGTCCTACTACAGATATATAACATTACTATACTGTCATACCACGTACGTCCTACTACAGATATATAACATTACTACTGTCATACCACGTACGTCCTACAGATACAGATATTACGTAACATATAACATTACTACTGTCATACCACGTACGTCCTACTACAGATATATAAACATTACTACTGTCATACCACGTACGTCCTACTACAGATATATAACATTACTACTGTCATACCACGTACGTCCTACTACAGATATATAACATTACTACTGTCATACCACGTACGTCCTACTATACAGATATATAACATTACTACTGTCATACCACGTACGTCCTACTACAGATGTACGACATGATAACATTACTACTGTCATACCACGTACGTCCTACTACAGATATATAACATTACTACTGTCATACCACGTACGTCCTACTACAGATATATAACATTACTACTGTCATACCACGTACGTCCTACTACAGATATATAACATTACTACTGTCATACCACGTACGTCCTACTACAGATATATAACATTACTACTGTCATACCACGTACGTCCTACTACAGATATATAACATTACTACTGTCATACCACGTACGTCCTACTACAGATATATAACATTACTACTGTCATACCACGTACGTCCTACTACAGATATATAACATTACTACTGTCATACCACGTACGTCCTACTACAGATATATAACATTACTATACTGTCATACCACGTACGTCCTACTACAGATATATAACATTACTACTGTCATACCACGTACGTCCTACTATACAGATATATAACATTACTACTGTCATACCACGTACGTCCTACTACAGATATATAACATTACTACTGTCATACCACGTACGTCCTACTATACAGATATATAACATTACTACTGTCATACCACGTACGTCCTACTACAGATATATAACATTACTACTGTCATACCACGTACGTCCTACTACAGATATATAACATTACTACTGTCATACCACGTACGTCCTACTACAGATATATAACATTACTACTGTCATACCACGTACGTCCTACTACTACAGATATATAACATTACTACTGTCATACCACGTACGTCCTACTACAGATATATAACATTACTACTGTCATACCACGTACGTCCTACTACAGATATATAACATTACTACTGTCATACCACGTACTACGTCCTACTACAGATATATAACATTACTACTGTCATACCACGTACGTCCTACTACAGATATATAACATTACTACTACTGTCATACCACGTACGTCCTACTAGATATATAACATTACTACTGTCATACCACGTACGTCCTACTACAGATATATAACATTACTACTGTCATACCACGTACGTCCTACTACAGATATATAACATTACTACTGTCATACCACGTACGTCCTACTACAGATATATAACATTACTACTGTCATACCACGTACGTCCTACTACAGATATATAACATTACTACTGTCATACCACGTACGTCCTACTACAGATATATAACATTACTATACTGTCATACCACGTACGTCCTACTACAGATATATAAACATTACTACTGTCATACCACGTACGTCCTACTACAGATATATAACATTACTACTGTCATACCACGTACGTCCTACTACAGATATATAACATTACTATACTGTCATACCACGTACGTCCTACTACAGATATATAACATTACTACTGTCATACCACGTACGTCCTACTACAGATATATAACATTACTACTGTCATACCACGTACGTCCTACTACAGATATATAACATTACTACTGTCATACCACGTACGTCCTACTACAGATATATAACATTACTACTGTCATACCACGTACGTCCTACTACAGATATATAACATTACTATACTGTCATACCACGTACGTCCTACTACAGATATATAACATTACTACTGTCATACCCACGTACGTCCTACTATACAGATATATAACATTACTACTGTCATACCACGTACGTCCTACTACAGATATATAACATTACTACTGTCATACCACGTACGTCCTACTACAGATATATAACATTACTACTGTCATACCACGTACGTCCTACTACAGATATATAACATTACTACTGTCATACCACGTACGTCCTACTACAGATATATAACATTACTACTGTCATACCACGTACGTCCTACTACAGATATATAACATTACTACTGTCATACCACGTACGTCCTACTACAGATATATAACATTACTACTGTCATACCACGTACGTCCTACTATACAGATATATAACATTACTACTGACATACCACGTACTACGTCCTACTACAGATATATAACATTACTACTGTCATACCACGTACGTCCTACTACAGATATATAACATTACTACTATACTGTACACTAACCATTACGTATACGTACGTACTACTACAGATATATAACATTACTACTGTCATACCACGTACGTCCTACTACAGATATATAACATTATACTCTGTCATACCACGTACGTCCTACTACAGATATATAAACATTACTACTGTCATACCACGTGTCGTCCTACTACAGATATATAACATTACTACTGTCATACCACGTACGTCCTATACAGATATATAACATTACTACTGCCATACCACGTACGTCCTACTACAGATATATAACAATACTACTGTCATACCACGTACGTCCTACTACAGATATATAACATTACTACTGCATATACGTCTACTACAGATATATAAAACATTACTACTGTCATTACCACGTTACAGTCCTACTACTAGATATATAACATGTACTAAGTCCCACTGTGTATGATCTACCTTAGTCCAGTAGGACGTACAATGTATACTGTATGTTGAACAGGTGTTATGTATGAAACCCTAAGTCAGACTGACCTACAATGTATACTGTATGTTGACAGGTGTATGAACCCTTAGTCCAGAGACTGTACAATGTATACTGTATGTTGACAGGTGTATGAACCCTTAGTCCAGAGACTGTACAATGTATACTGTATGTTGACAGGTGTATCAACCCTTGGTCCAGAGACTGTACAATGTATACTGTATGTTGACAGGTGTATGAACCCTTAGTCCAGAGACTGTACAATGTATACTGTATGTTGACAGGTGTATGAACCCTTGGTCCAGAGACTGTACAATGTATACTGTATGTTGACAGGTGTATGAACCCTTGGTCCAGAGACTGTACAATGTATACTGTATGTTGACAGGTGTATGAACCCTTGGTCCAGAGACTGTACAATGTATACTGTATGTTGACAGGTGTATGTACCCTTGGTCCAGAGACTGTACAATGTATACTGTATGTTGACAGGTGTATGAACCCTTGGTCCATGAGACTGTACAATGTATACTGTATGTTGACAGGTGTATGAACCCTTAGTCCAGAGACTGTACAATGTATACTGTATGTTGACAGGTGTATGAACCCTTGGTCCAGAGACTGTACAATGTATACTGTATGTTGACAGGTGTATGAACCCTTAGTCCAGAGACTGTACAATGTATACTGTATGTTGACAGGTGTATGAACCCTTGGTCCAGAGACTGTACAATGTATACTGTATGTTGACAGGTGTATGAACCCTTGGTCCAGAGACTGTACAATGTATACTGTATGTTGACAGGTGTATGAACCCTTGGTCCAGAGACTGTACAATGTATACTGTATGTTGACAGGTGTATGAACCCTTGGTCCAGAGACTGTACAATGTATACTGTATGTTGACAGGTGTATGAACCCTTGGTCCAGAGACTGTACAATGTATACTGTATGTTGACAGGTGTATGAACCCTTGGTCCAGAGACTGTACAATGTATACTGTATGTTGACAGGTGTATGAACCCTTGTCCAGAGACTGTACAATGTATACTGTATGTTGACAGGTGTATGAACCCTTGGTCCAGAGACTGTACAATGTATACTGTATGTTGACAGGTGTATGAACCCTTGGTCCAGAGACTGTACAATGTATACTGTATGTTAAGGTGTTGTAGTATATGTATGTTACAGGTGTATCAACCCTTGGTCCAGAGACTGTACAATGTATACTGTATGTTGACAGGTGTATGAACCCTTGGTCCAGAGACTGTACAATGTATACTGTATGTTGACAGGTGTATGAACCCTTGGTCCAGAGACTGTACAATGTATACTGTATGTTGACAGGTGTATGAACCCTTAGTCCAGAGACTGTACAATGTATACTGTATGTTGACAGGTGTATGAACCCTTAGGTCCAGAGACTGTACAATGTATACTGTATGTTGACAGGTGTATGAACCCTTAGTCCAGAGACTGTACAATGTATACTGTATGTTGACAGGTGTATGAACCCTTAGTCCAGAGACTGTACAATGTATACTGTATGTTGACAGGTGTATGAACCCTTAGTCCAGAGACTGTACAATGTATACTGTATGTTGACAGGTGTATGAACCCTTAGTCCAGAGACTGTACAATGTATACTGTATGTTGACAGGTGTATGAACCCTTGGTCCAGAGACTGTACAATGTATACTGTATGTTGACAGGTGTATGAACCCTTGGTCCAGAGACTGTACAATGTATACTGTATGTTGACAGGTGTATCAACCCTTGGTCCAGAGACTGTACAATGTATACTGTATGTTGACAGGTGTATGAACCCTTAGTCCAGAGACTGTACAATGTATACTGTATGTTGACAGGTGTATGAACCCTTGGTCCAGAGACTGTACAATGTATACTGTATGTTGACAGGTGTATGAACCCTTGGTCCAGAGACTGTACAATGTATACTGTATGTTGACAGGTGTATGAACCCTTGTCCAGAGACTGTACAATGTATACTGTATGTTGACAGGTGTATGAACCCTTGGTCCAGAGAGACTGTACAATGTATACTGTATGTTGACAGGTGTATGAACCCTTGGTCCAGAGACTGTACAATGTATACTGTATGTTGACAGGTGTATGAACCCTTAGTCCAGAGAGACTGTACAATGTATACTGTATGTTGACAGGTGTATGAACCCTTAGTCCAGAGACTGTACAATGTATACTGTATGTTGACAGGTGTATCAACCCTTGGTCCAGAGACTGTACAATGTATACTGTATGTTGACAGGTGTATGAACCCTTAGTCCAGAGACTGTACAATGTATACTGTATGTTGACAGGTGTATGTACCCTTGGTCCAGAGACTGTACAATGTATACTGTATGTTGACAGGTGTATGAACCCTTGGTCCAGAGACTGTACAATGTATACTGTATGTTGACAGGTGTATGAACCCTTGGTCCAGAGACTGTACAATGTATACTGTATGTTGACAGGTGTATGAACCCTTAGTCCTGAGACTGTACAATGTATACTGTATGTTGACAGGTGTATGAACCCTTGGTCCAGAGACTGTACAATGTATACTGTATGTTGACAGGTGTATGAACCCTTGGTCCAGAGACTGTACAATGTATACTGTATGTTGACAGGTGTATGAACCCTTGGTCCAGAGACTGTACAATGTATACTGTATGTTGACAGGTGTATGAACCCTTGGTCCAGAGACTGTACAATGTATACTGTATGTTGACAGGTGTATGAACCCTTGGTCCAGAGACTGTACAATGTATACTGTATGTTGACAGGTGTATGAACCCTTGTCCAGAGACTGTACAATGTATACTGTATGTTGACAGGTGTATGAACCCTTGGTCCAGAGACTGTACAATGTATATGTACAGTTGACAGGTGAGACTGTACATGTACCTTGTTCCAGAGAACCTTGTACAATGTACAATGTATACTGTATGTTGACAGGTGTATGAACCCTTAGTCCAGAGACTGTACAATGTATACTGTATGTTGACAGGTGTATGAACCCTTGGTCCAGAGACTGTACAATGTATACTGTATGTTGACAGGTGTATCAACCCTTGGTCCAGAGACTGTACAATGTATACTGTATGTTGACAGGTGTATGAACCCTTAGTCCTGAGACTGTACAATGTATACTGTATGTTGACAGGTGTATGAACCCTTAGTCCAGAGACTGTACAATGTATACTGTATGTTGACAGGTGTATGAACCCTTGGTCCAGAGACTGTACAATGTATACTGTATGTTGACAGGTGTATGTACCCTTGGTCCAGAGACTGTACAATGTATACTGTATGTTGACAGGTGTATGAACCCTTAGTCCAGAGACTGTACAATGTATACTGTATGTTGACAGGTGTATGAACCCTTGGTCCAGAGACTGTACAATGTATACTGTATGTTGACAGGTGTATGAACCCTTAGTCCAGAGACTGTACAATGTATACTGTATGTTGACAGGTGTATGAACCCTTAGTCCAGAGACTGTACAATGTATACTGTATGTTGACAGGTGTATGAACCCTTAGTCCAGAGACTGTACAATGTATACTGTATGTTGACAGGTGTATGAACCCTTGGTCCAGAGACTGTACAATGTATACTGTATGTTGACAGGTGTATGAACCCTTGGTCCAGAGACTGTACAATGTATACTGTATGTTGACAGGTGTATGAACCCTTGGTCCAGAGACTGTACAATGTATACTGTATGTTGACAGGTGTATGAACCCTTAGTCCAGAGACTGTACAATGTATACTGTATGTTGACAGGTGTATGAACCCTTGGTCCAGAGACTGTACAATGTATACTGTATGTTGACAGGTGTATGAACCCTTAGTCCAGAGACTGTACAATGTATACTGTATGTTGACAGGTGTATGAACCCTTGGTCCAGAGACTGTACAATGTATACTGTATGTTGACAGGTGTATGAACCCTTGGTCCAGAGACTGTACAATGTATACTGTATGTTGACAGGTGTATGAACCCTTGGTCCAGAGACTGTACAATGTATACCGTATGTTGACAGGTGTATGACCCTTGGTCTTGAGACTGTACAATGTATACTGTATGTTGACAGGTGTATGAACCCTTGTCCAGAGACTGTACAATGTATACTGTATGTTGACAGGTGTATGAACCCTTGGTCCAGAGACTGTACAATGTATACTGTATGTTGACAGGTGTATGAACCCTTAGTCCAGAGACTGTACAATGTATACTGTATGTTGACAGGTGTATGAACCCTTGGTCCAGAGACTGTACAATGTATACTGTATGTTGACAGGTGTATGAACCCTTGGTCCAGAGACTGTACAATGTATACTGTATGTTGACAGGTGTATGAACCCTTGGTCCAGAGACTGTACAATGTATACTGTATGTTGACAGGTGTATGAACCCTTAGTCCTGAGACTGTACAATGTATACTGTATGTTGACAGGTGTATGAACCCTTAGTCCAGAGACTGTACAATGTATACTGTATGTTGACAGGTGTATGAACCCTTGGTCCAGAGACTGTACAATGTATACTGTATGTTGACAGGTGTATGAACCCTTGGTCCAGAGACTGTACAATGTATACTGTATGTTGACAGGTGTATGAACCCTTGGTCCAGAGACTGTACAATGTATACTGTATGTTGACAGGTGTATGAACCCTTAGTCCAGAGACTGTACAATGTATACTGTATGTTGACAGGTGTATGAACCCTTGGTCCAGAGACTGTACAATGTATACTGTATGTTGACAGGTGTATCAACCCTTGGTCCAGAGACTGTACAATGTATACTGTATGTTGACAGGTGTATGAACCCTTAGTCCAGAGACTGTACAATGTATACTGTATGTTGACAGGTGTATGAACCCTTGGTCCAGAGACTGTACAATGTATACTGTATGTTGACAGGTGTATGAACCCTTGGTCCAGAGACTGTACAATGTATACTGTATGTTGACAGGTGTATCAACCCTTGGTCCAGAGACTGTACAATGTATACTGTATGTTGACAGGTGTATGAACCCTTGGTCCAGAGACTGTACAATGTATACTGTATGTTGACAGGTGTATGAACCCTTGGTCCAGAGACTGTACAATGTATACTGTATGTTGACAGGTGTATGAACCCTTGGTCCAGAGACTGTACAATGTATACTGTATGTTGACAGGTGTATGAACCCTTAGTCCAGAGACTGTACAATGTATACTGTATGTTGACAGGTGTATGAACCCTTGGTCCAGAGACTGTACAATGTATACTGTATGTTGACAGGTGTATGAACCCTTGGTCCAGAGACTGTACAATGTATACTGTATGTTGACAGGTGTATGAACCCTTGGTCCAGAGACTGTACAATGTATACTGTATGTTGACAGGTGTATGAACCCTTAGTCCAGAGACTGTACAATGTATACTGTATGTTGACAGGTGTATGAACCCTTAGTCCAGAGACTGTACAATGTATACTGTATGTTGACAGGTGTATGAACCCTTGGTCCAGAGACTGTACAATGTATACTGTATGTTGACAGGTGTATGAACCCTTGGTCCAGAGACTGTACAATGTATACTGTATGTTGACAGGTGTATGAACCCTTGGTCCAGAGACTGTACAATGTATACTGTATGTTGACAGGTGTATGAACCCTTGGTCCAGAGACTGTACAATGTATACTGTATGTTGACAGGTGTATGAACCCTTGGTCCAGAGACTGTACAATGTATACTGTATGTTGACAGGTGTATGAACCCTTAGTCCAGAGACTGTACAATGTATACTGTATGTTGACAGGTGTATGAACCCTTGGTCCAGAGACTGTACAATGTATACTGTATGTTGACAGGTGTATGAACCCTTGGTCCAGAGACTGTACAATGTATACTGTATGTTGACAGGTGTATGTACCCTTGGTCCAGGACCCAGACCTTGTCACTGTACAATGTATACTGTATGTTGACAGGTGTATGAACCCTTGGTCCAGAGACTGTACAATGTATACTGTATGTTGACAGGTGTATGAACCCTTGGTCCAGAGACTGTACAATGTATACTGTATGTTGACAGGTGTATGAACCCTTGGTCCAGAGACTGTACAATGTATACTGTATGTTGACAGGTGTATGAACCCTTGGTCCAGAGACTGTACAATGTATACTGTATGTTGACAGGTGTATGAACCCTTGGTCCAGAGACTGTACAATGTATACTGTATGTTGACAGGTGTATGTACCCTTGGTCCAGAGACTGTACAATGTATACTGTATGTTGACAGGTGTATGAACCCTTGGTCCAGAGACTGTACAATGTATACTGTATGTTGACAGGTGTATGAACCCTTAGTCCAGAGACTGTACAATGTATACTGTATGTTGACAGGTGTATGAACCCTTGGTCCAGAGACTGTACAATGTATACTGTATGTTGACAGGTGTATGAACCCTTAGTCCAGAGACTGTACAATGTATACTGTATGTTGACAGGTGTATGAACCCTTGGTCCAGAGACTGTACAATGTATACTTTATGTTTACATGTGTATGAACCCTTAGTCCAGAGACTGTACAATGTATACTGTATGTTGACAGGTGTATCAACCCTTGGTCCAGAGACTGTACAATGTATACTGTATGTTGACAGGTGTATGAACCCTTGGTCCAGAGACTGTACAATGTATACTGTATGTTGACAGGTGTATGAACCCTTGGTCCAGAGACTGTACAATGTATACTGTATGTTGACAGGTGTATGAACCCTTGGTCCAGAGACTGTACAATGTATACTGTATGTTGACAGGTGTATGAACCCTTGGTCCAGAGACTGTACAATGTATACTGTATGTTGACAGGTGTATGAACCCTTAGTCCAGAGACTGTACAATGTATACTGTATGTTGACAGGTGTATGAACCCTTGGTCCAGAGACTGTACAATGTATACTGTATGTTGACAGGTGTATGAACCCTTAGTCCAGAGACTGTACAATGTATACTGTATGTTGACAGGTGTATCAACCCTTGGTCCAGAGACTGTACAATGTATACTGTATGTTGACAGGTGTATGAACCCTTAGTCCAGAGACTGTACAATGTATACTGTATGTTGACAGGTGTATGAACCCTTGGTCCAGAGACTGTACAATGTATACTGTATGTTGACAGGTGTATGAACCCTTAGTCCTGAGACTGTACAATGTATACTGTATGTTGACAGGTGTATGAACCCTTGGTCCAGAGACTGTACAATGTATACTGTATGTTGACAGGTGTATGAACCCTTGTCCAGAGACTGTACAATGTATACTGTATGTTGACAGGTGTATGAACCCTTGGTCCAGAGACTGTACAATGTATACTGTATGTTGACAGGTGTATGAACCCTTAGTCCAGAGACTGTACAATGTATACTGTATGTTGACAGGTGTATGAACCCTTGGTCCAGAGACTGTACAATGTATACTGTATGTTGACAGGTGTATGAACCCTTGGTCCAGAGACTGTACAATGTATA
Source organism: Argopecten irradians (assembly GCF_041381155.1). Lineage (NCBI taxonomy): Eukaryota > Metazoa > Mollusca > Bivalvia > Pectinida > Pectinidae > Argopecten > Argopecten irradians. Next base: position 705,799 of record NC_091146.1, on the reverse strand, counting down.
CTGTATGTTGACAGGTGTATGAACCCTTGGTCCAGAGACTGTACAATGTATACTGTATGTTGACAGGTGTATGAACCCTTGGTCCAGAGACTGTAAATGAGATACTGTATGTTGACAGGTGTATGTACCCTTGGTCCAGAGACTGTACAATGTATACTGTATGTTGACAGGTGTATGAACCCTTAGTCCAGAGACTGTACAATGTATACTGTATGTTGACAGGTGTATGTACCCTTGGTCCAGAGACTGTACAATGTATACTGTATGTTGACAGGTGTATGTACCCTTGGTCCAGAGACTGTACAATGTATACTGTATGTTGACAGGTGTATGAACCCTTAGTCCAGAGACTGTACAATGTATACTGTATGTTGACAGGTGTATGAACCCTTGGTCCAGAGACTGTACAATGTATACTGTATGTTGACAGGTGTATGTACCCTTGGTCCAGAGACTGTACAATGTATACTGTATGTTGACAGGTGTATGAACCCTTGGTCCAGAGACTGTACAATGTATACTGTATGTTGACAGGTGTATGAACCCTTGGTCCAGAGACTGTACAATGTATACTGTATGTTGACAGGTGTATGAACCCTTAGTCCAGAGACTGTACAATGTATACTGTATGTTGACAGGTGTATGAACCCTTGGTCCAGAGACTGTACTGTACAATGTATACTGTATGTTGACAGGTGTATGAACCCTTAGTCCAGAGACTGTACAATGTATACTGTATGTTGACAGGTGTATGAACCCTTAGTCCAGAGACTGTACAATGTATACTGTATGTTGACAGGTGTATGAACCCTTGGTCCAGAGACTGTACAATGTATACTGTATGTTGACAGGTGTATGAACCCTTGGTCCAGAGACTGTACAATGTATACTGTATGTTGACAGGTGTATCAACCCTTGGTCCAGAGACTGTACAATGTATACTGTATGTTGACAGGTGTATCAACCCTTGGTCCAGAGACTGTACAATGTATACTGTATGTTGACAGGTGTATGAACCCTTGGTCCAGAGACTGTACAATGTATACTGTATGTTGACAGGTGTATCAACCCTTGGTCCAGAGACTGTACAATGTATACTGTATGTTGACAGGTGTATGAACCCTTGGTCCAGAGACTGTACAATGTATACTGTATGTTGACAGGTGTATGAACCCTTGGTCCAGAGACTGTACAATGTATACTGTATGTTGACAGGTGTATGAACCCTTGGTCCAGAGACTGTACAATGTATACTGTATGTTGACAGGTGTATCAACCCTTGGTCCAGAGACTGTACAATGTATACTGTATGTTGACAGGTGTATGAACCCTTAGTCCAGAGACTGTACAATGTATACTGTATGTTGACAGGTGTATGAACCCTTGGTCCAGAGACTGTACAATGTATACTGTATGTTGACAGGTGTATGAACCCTTGGTCCAGAGACTGTACAATGTATACTGTATGTTGACAGGTGTATGAACCCTTGGTCCAGAGACTGTACAATGTATACTGTATGTTGACAGGTGTATGAACCCTTGGTCCAGAGACTGTACAATGTATACTGTATGTTGACAGGTGTATGAACCCTTAGTCCAGAGACTGTACAATGTATACTGTATGTTGACAGGTGTATGTACCCTTGGTCCAGAGACTGTACAATGTATACTGTATGTTGACAGGTGTATGAACCCTTGGTCCAGAGACTGTACAATGTATACTGTATGTTGACAGGTGTATGAACCCTTGGTCCAGAGACTGTACAATGTATACTGTATGTTGACAGGTGTATGTAACCCTTGGTCCAGAGACTGTACAATGTATACTGTATGTTGACAGGTGTATGAACCCTTTGTCCAGAGACTGTACAATGTATACTGTATGTTGACAGGTGTATGAACCCTTGGTCCAGAGACTGTACAATGTATACTGTATGTTGACAGGTGTATGACCCTTGGTCCAGAGACTGTACAATGTATACTGTATGTTGACAGGTGTATGAACCCTTGGTCCAGAGACTGTACAATGTATACTGTATGTTGACAGGTGTATGAACCCTTGTCCAGAGACTGTACAATGTATACTGTATGTTGACAGGTGTATGAACCCTTAGTCAGAGACTGTACAATGTATACTGTATGTTGACAGGTGTATGAACCCTTGGTCCAGAGACTGTACAATGTATACTGTATGTTGACAGGTGTATGAACCCTTGGTCCAGAGACTGTACAATGTATACTGTATGTTGACAGGTGTATGAACCCTTGGTCCAGAGACTGTACAATGTATACTGTATGTTGACAGGTGTATGTACCCTTGGTCCAGAGACTGTACAATGTATACTGTATGTTGACAGGTGTATGAACCCTTGGTCCAGAGACTGTACAATGTATACTGTATGTTGACATGTGTATGAACCCTTGGTCCAGAGACTGTACAATGTATACTGTATGTTGACAGGTGTATCAACCCTTGGTCCAGAGACTGTACAATGTATACTGTATGTTGACAGGTGTATGTACCCTTGGTCCAGAGACTGTACAATGTATACTGTATGTTGACAGGTGTATGAACCCTTGGTCCAGAGACTGTACAATGTATACTGTATGTTGACAGGTGTATGAACCCTTGGTCCAGAGACTGTACAATGTATACTGTATGTTGACAGGTGTATGAACCCTTGGTCCAGAGACTGTACAATGTATACTGTATGTTGACAGGTGTATGAACCCTTGGTCCAGAGACTGTACAATGTATACTGTATGTTGACAGGTGTATGAACCCTTGGTCCAGAGACTGTACAATGTATACTGTATGTTGACAGGTGTATGAACCCTTGGTCCAGAGACTGTACAATGTATACTGTATGTATACTGTATGTTGACAGGTGTATGAACCCTTGGTCCAGAGACTGTACAATGTATACTGTATGTTGACAGGTGTATGAACCCTTAGTCCAGAGACTGTACAATGTATACTGTATGTTGACAGGTGTATGAACCCTTAGTCCAGAGACTGTACAATGTATACTGTATGTTGACAGGTGTATGAACCCTTGGTCCAGAGACTGTACAATGTATACTGTATGTTGACAGGTGTATGAACCCTTGGTCCAGAGACTGTACAATGTATACTGTATGTTGACAGGTGTATGAACCCTTAGTCCTGAGACTGTACAATGTATACTGTATGTTGACAGGTGTATCAACCCCTTGGTCCAGAGACTGTACAATGTATACTGTATGTTGACAGGTGTATCAACCCTTGGTCCAGAGACTGTACAATGTATACTGTATGTTGACAGGTGTATGAACCCTTAGTCCAGAGACTGTACAATGTATACTGTATGTTGACAGGTGTATCAACCCTTGGTCCAGAGACTGTACAATGTATACTGTATGTTGACAGGTGTATGAACCCTTGGTCCAGAGACTGTACAATGTATACTGTATGTTGACAGGTGTATGAACCCTTAGTCCTGAGACTGTACAATGTATACTGTATGTTGACAGGTGTATGTACCCTTGGTCCAGAGACTGTACAATGTATACTGTATGTTGACAGGTGTATGAACCCTTGGTCCAGAGACTGTACAATGTATACTGTATGTTGACAGGTGTATGAACCCTTGGTCCAGAGACTGTACAATGTATACTGTATGTTGACAGGTGTATGAACCCTTGGTCCAGAGACTGTACAATGTATACTGTATGTTGACAGGTGTATCAACCCTTGGTCCAGAGACTGTACAATGTATACTGTATGTTGACAGGTGTATGAACCCTTTGTCCAGAGACTGTACAATGTATACTGTATGTTGACAGGTGTATGAACCCTTAGTCCAGAGACTGTACAATGTATACTGTATGTTGACAGGTGTATCAACCCTTGGTCCAGAGACTGTACAATGTATACTGTATGTTGACAGGTGTATGAACCCTTAGTCCAGAGACTGTACAATGTATACTGTATGTTGACAGGTGTATCAACCCTTGGTCCAGAGACTGTACAATGTATACTGTATGTTGACAGGTGTATGAACCCTTGGTCCAGAGACTGTACAATGTATACTGTATGTTGACAGGTGTATCAACCCTTGGTCCAGAGACTGTACAATGTATACTGTATGTTGACAGGTGTATGAACCCTTAGTCCAGAGACTGTACAATGTATACTGTATGTTGACAGGTGTATGAACCCTTGGTCCAGAGACTGTACAATGTATACTGTATGTTGACAGGTGTATGTACCCTTGGTCCAGAGACTGTACAATGTATACTGTATGTTGACAGGTGTATGAACCCTTGGTCCAGAGACTGTACAATGTATACTGTATGTTGACAGGTGTATGTACCCTTGGTCCAGAGACTGTACAATGTATACTGTATGTTGACAGGTGTATGTACCCTTGGTCCAGAGACTGTACAATGTATACTGTATGTTGACAGGTGTATGAACCCTTGGTCCAGAGACTGTACAATGTATACTGTATGTTGACAGGTGTATGAACCCTTAGTCCTGAGACTGTACAATGTATACTGTATGTTGACAGGTGTATGTACCCTTGGTCCAGAGACTGTACAATGTATACTGTATGTTGACAGGTGTATGAACCCTTGGTCCAGAGACTGTACAATGTATACTGTATGTTGACAGGTGTATGAACCCTTAGTCCTGAGACTGTACAATGTATACTGTATGTTGACAGGTGTATGAACCCTTGGTCCAGAGACTGTACAATGTATACTGTATGTTGACAGGTGTATGAACCCTTAGTCCAGAGACTGTACAATGTATACTGTATGTTGACAGGTGTATGAACCCTTGGTCCAGAGACTGTACAATGTATACTGTATGTTGACAGGTGTATGAACCCTTAGTCCAGAGACTGTACAATGTATACTGTATGTTGACAGGTGTATGTACCCTTGGTCCAGAGACTGTACAATGTATACTGTATGTTGACAGGTGTATGAACCCTTGGTCCAGAGACTGTACAATGTATACTGTATGTTGACAGGTGTATGAACCCTTGGTCCAGAGACTGTACAATGTATACTGTATGTTGACAGGTGTATGAACCCTTGGTCCAGAGACTGTACAATGTATACTGTATGTTGACAGGTGTATGAACCCTTAGTCCTGAGACTGTACAATGTATACTGTATGTTGACAGGTGTATGAACCCTTGGTCCAGAGACTGTACAATGTATACTGTATGTTGACAGGTGTATGTACCCTTGGTCCAGAGACTGTACAATGTATACTGTATGTTGACAGGTGTATGTACCCTTGGTCCAGAGACTGTACAATGTATACTGTATGTTGACAGGTGTATGTACCCTTGGTCCAGAGACTGTACAATGTATACTGTATGTTGACAGGTGTATGAACCCTTAGTCCAGAGACTGTACAATGTATACTGTATGTTGACAGGTGTATGTGCCTTGGTCCAGAGACTGTACAATGTATACTGTATGTTGACAGGTGTATGAACCCTTAGTCCAGAGACTGTACAATGTATACTGTATGTTGACAGGTGTATGAACCCTTGGTCCAGAGACTGTACAATGTATACTGTATGTTGACAGGTGTATGAACCCTTAGTCCAGAGACTGTACAATGTATACTGTATGTTGACAGGTGTATGACCCTTAGTCCAGAGACTGTACAATGTATACTGTATGTTGACAGGTGTATGTACCCTTGGTCCAGAGACTGTACAATGTATACTGTATGTTGACAGGTGTATGAACCCTTAGTCCAGAGACTGTACAATGTATACTGTATGTTGACAGGTGTATGAACCCTTGGTCCAGAGACTGTACAATGTATACTGTATGTTGACAGGTGTATGAACCCTTAGTCCAGAGACTGTACAATGTATACTGTATGTTGACAGGTGTATGAACCCTTGGTCCAGAGACTGTACAATGTATACTGTATGTTGACAGGTGTATGTACCCTTGGTCCAGAGACTGTACAATGTATACTGTATGTTGACAGGTGTATGTACCCTTGGTCCAGAGACTGTACAATGTATACTGTATGTTGACAGGTGTATGTACCCTTGGTCCAGAGACTGTACAATGTATACTGTATGTTGACAGGTGTATGTACCCTTGGTCCAGAGACTGTACAATGTATACTGTATGTTGACAGGTGTAGTACCCTTGGTCCAGAGACTGTACAATGTATACTGTATGTTGACAGGTGTATGAACCCTTAGTCCAGAGACTGTACAATGTATACTGTATGTTGACAGGTGTATGTACCCTTGGTCCAGAGACTGTACAATGTATACTGTATGTTGACAGGTGTATCAACCCTTGGTCCAGAGACTGTACAATGTATACTGTATGTTGACAGGTGTATGAACCCTTGGTCCAGAGACTGTACAATGTATACTGTATGTTGACAGGTGTATGTACCCTTGGTCCAGAGACTGTACAATGTATACTGTAGTTGACAGGTGTACCTACCCTTAGTCCAGAGACTGTACAATGTATACTGTATGTTGACAGGTGAGGTGTATGAACCCTTGGTCCAGAGACTGTACAATGTATACTGTATGTTGACAGGTGTATGAACCCTTGTCCAGACTGACTGTACAATGTATACTGTATGTTGACAGGTGTATGTACCCTTGGTCCAGAGACTGTACAATGTATACTGTATGTTGACAGGTGTATGTACCCTTGGTCCAGAGACTGTACAATGTATACTGTATGTTGACAGGTGTATGAACCCTTGGTCCAGAGACTGTACAATGTATACTGTATGTTGACAGGTGTATGTACCCTTGGTCCAGAGACTGTACAATGTATACTGTATGTTGACAGGTGTACGACCCTTGGTCCAGAGACTGTACAATGTATACTGTATGTTGACAGGTGTATGAACCCTTAGTCCAGAGACTGTACAATGTATACTGTATGTTGACAGGTGTATGAACCCTTAGTCCAGAGACTGTACAATGTATACTGTATGTTGACAGGTGTATGAACCCTTAGTCCAGAGACTGTACAATGTATACTGTATGTTGACAGGTGTATCAACCCTTGGTCCAGAGACTGTACAATGTATACTGTATGTTGACAGGTGTATGAACCCTTAGTCCAGAGACTGTACAATGTATACTGTATGTTGACAGGTGTATGAACCCTTAGTCCAGAGACTGTACAATGTATACTGTATGTTGACAGGTGTATGAACCCTTAGTCCAGAGACTGTACAATGTATACTGTATGTTGACAGGTGTATGAACCCTTAGTCCAGAGACTGTACAATGTATACTGTATGTTGACAGGTGTATGAACCCTTAGTCCAGAGACTGTACAATGTATACTGTATGTTGACAGGTGTATGAACCCTTAGTCCAGAGACTGTACAATGTATACTGTATGTTGACAGGTGTATGAACCCTTAGTCCAGAGACTGTACAATGTATACTGTATGTTGACAGGTGTATGAACCCTTAGTCCAGAGACTGTACAATGTATACTGTATGTTGACAGGTGTATGAACCCTTAGTCCAGAGACTGTACAATGTATACTGTATGTTGACAGGTGTATGAACCCTTAGTCCAGAGACTGTACAATGTATACTGTATGTTGACAGGTGTATGAACCCTTAGTCCAGAGACTGTACAATGTATACTGTATGTTGACAGGTGTATGAACCCTTGGTCCAGAGACTGTACAATGTATACTGTATGTTGACAGGTGTATGAACCCTTGGTCCAGAGACTGTACAATGTATACTGTATGTTGACAGGTGTATGTACCCTTGGTCCAGAGACTGTACAATGTATACTGTATGTTGACAGGTGTATGAACCCTTGGTCCAGAGACTGTACAATGTATACTGTATGTTGACAGGTGTATGTACCCTTGGTCCAGAGACTGTACAATGTATACTGTATGTTGACAGGTGTATGAACCCTTGGTCCAGAGACTGTACAATGTATACTGTATGTTGACAGGTGTATGAACCCTTAGTCCAGAGACTGTACAATGTATACTGTATGTTGACAGGTGTATGAACCCTTGGTCCAGAGACTGTACAATGTATACTGTATGTTGACAGGTGTATGAACCCTTAGTCCAGAGACTGTACAATGTATACTGTATGTTGACAGGTGTATGTACCCTTGGTCCAGAGACTGTACAATGTATACTGTATGTTGACAGGTGTACGTACCCTTGGTCCAGAGACTGTACAATGTATACTGTATGTTGACAGGTGTATGAACCCTTGGTCCAGAGACTGTACAATGTATACTGTATGTTGACAGGTGTAGAACCCTTAGTCCTGAGACTGTACAATGTATACTGTATGTTGACAGGTGTATGAACCCTTAGTCCAGAGACTGTACAATGTATACTGTATGTTGACAGGTGTATGAACCCTTGGTCCAGAGACTGTACAATGTATACTGTATGTTGACAGGTGTATGAACCCTTAGTCCAGAGACTGTACAATGTATACTGTATGTTGACAGGTGTATGAACCCTTGGTCCAGAGACTGTACAATGTATACTGTATGTTGACAGGTGTATGAACCCTTAGTCCAGAGACTGTACAATGTATACTGTATGTTGACAGGTGTATGAACCCTTAGTCCAGAGACTGTACAATGTATACTGTATGTTGACAGGTGTATGAACCCTTAGTCCGAGACTGTACAATGTATACTGTATGTTGACAGGTGTATGAACCCTTAGTCCTGAGACTGTACAATGTATACTGTATGTTGACAGGTGTATGAACCCTTAGTCCAGAGACTGTACAATGTATACTGTATGTTGACAGGTGTATGAACCCTTAGTCCAGAGACTGTACAATGTATACTGTATGTTGACAGGTGTATGAACCCTTAGTCCAGAGACTGTACAATGTATACTGTATGTTGACAGGTGTATGAACCCTTAGTCCAGAGACTGTACAATGTATACTGTATGTTGACAGGTGTATGAACCCTTAGTCCAGAGACTGTACAATGTATACTGTATGTTGACAGGTGTATGAACCCTTAGTCCAGAGACTGTACAATGTATACTGTATGTTGACAGGTGTATGAACCCTTGGTCCAGAGACTGTACAATGTATACTGTATGTTGACAGGTGTATGAACCCTTAGTCCAGAGACTGTACAATGTATACTGTATGTTGACAGGTGTATCAACCCTTGGTCCAGAGACTATACAATGTATACTGTATGTTGACAGGTGTATGAACCCTTGGTCCAGAGACTGTACAATGTATACTGTATGTTGACAGGTGTATGAACCCTTAGTCCTGAGACTGTAAAATGTATACTGTATGTTGACAGGTGTATGAACCCTTGGTCCAGAGACTATACAATGTATACTGTATGTTGACAGGTGTATGAACCCTTAGTCCAGAGACTGTACAATGTATACTGTATGTTGACAGGGGTATGAACCCTTAGTCCTGAGACTGTAAAATGTATATTGTGTGTTGACAGGTGAGGTGTATGAACCCTTGGTCCAGAAACTATACAATGTGACCTGCTCCACACAGATAATTCCGGGAAGGACATTTTTCCTGAAGCAACAAAATTGTCTGCTCATCAAATGCAAGGTATTCAATTGAAACTGTAAACAAATAATAAAACAAGCGTTTATTTGTTGATGTTTGTTACTCTAGCATCTGATGACTAAAAGTAAATTGTACACTATTATCATTACAGCACATTGTGGTCTTTTAAAATTAAAACATGATTATGCAATATGCTGATTGCTCTATACTACAGCATAGAATTTGACCAAAATATTTTCTAGTAACAAATATAATAGATAAACCATTCTCACCAATCTGAGGAAAGCATTAAAGGCCCACTACCTCTGTGATTCATGATTTAAAGATTTCTTATGATAATTAAAAAAATATTACTTAAATAGCACAAGAAAGTACATATCGAAGGGTTAAGATGATTATAAAACCAAGCAAACAAATATTTCCTGTGTATTCTGAAAATTCATATCCCTGTTTTGACATCAGATGCAGTGAAAGTCAAGTATTTGCATAATATGCAGTATTTCAGATGACGGCAGAAAACATAAGACTAACCATGTTTTGAAAATCAACATTTTATTTATTATCACACGCTTTCATGGAAAATGGATATTAATTTGGGTTTGACCCATTTGTCTATCTGTCTGCAACGCTTGGTTTCCGTGCAATAACTACCACAAATCTTAAAGCATTTTTTGGTAACTTGGTCACATGGTTAAATGTGGTAAAACCTAGGTCTCGGAGGAGTTTGCTCGGCATTTGCATTAAATCCTATTTGACGGAGTTATGGCCCTTTGGTTAACAAAAAACACCAATTTCATCTGTTTCCGTTCAATAACTCTCGCAAATATTACCAGATTATCTCAAAACTTGGTAACATGGTTAAATGTCTTTCGGCCTTGGCCAAGTTTGATTGGCACTTTCAGAGGACTCTTTGGTGGAGTTATGGGCCTTTGATTAACAAAAGCGGAGGATATAAATTGTTTTAATTGAATTGTTCAGAAGGTGATGATAAGTGCAGTATTAACGTTAAGATTATTAATAATTTTATGTCTACAAAATTACTGATCTCATTTTATGTCCCCGTATAAAAAATTAAAAGCAATGCCAGAAAGGTAATGGGCCTTTATTTAAGTAAGCTTTGATATGTCATGGCCCACCATCTGCATCCGTCAGTCGTCTGTCAACATTTCTGTAAAATCGCTACTAGTCATCTTACTCAGATTCAATTGCTGCGGCTGATATCTTACCCAAGTATAACTGCCGTGGCTGATATCTTACCCAAGTATAATTGGCGCGGCTGATATCTTACCCAAGTAAAATATAAGTATTTGCATATTTACAAAACAAATATTTTAGAAAACACTATTTGGTTCAATAGTGAAATCAAAATAAACCATAAAGTTATTTTTAAGAAGTTATGGTATGAAAAGGGTTACTTTTTATCTATAACATGTTGAAAGCAGACAAATCCATATATAGTTTAGAAGAATTTCGTGAAAAGTACAATATTCAGACCAATTTTCTAGAATATCAAGGAATAAAAAACGCCACTAACATTGTCATAGGAAACAATCAACAAAATTTTACTTTGAAAAAAATATAGCTCTTCCAAACATACCAATAAATCTCAAATTAATTTCAAATTGTCAAAAAGATGTTCAAAATATATATACTGTTCTTATTAAAAGCAAAGTTATAGCTATTGCACAAAATAAATGGAATCAAGATTTTGAAATTGATCGAGATGAATGAGGAAATATTTATAAACACCCTTTTAATGCTACTACTAGCTCCAAACTTCAATGGTTGCAATTCCGAATAAATCACAGAATACTAACTACAAAATCATTTTTATTAAAAATTGGTAAATTAAACAACAATCTATGTACTTTTTGTAAAACATATCCAGAAACAATCACTCATATATTTTGGGACTGTGGAAATGTATCAAATTTGATTGAACAATTAAGAATATCGATAATTACTAATAATTTAAGTCTTAGATTTGAAAAACAAGATTTTATTTTCAGCAAACAAGATGGTACTCATTCTAATTTTCATGCTGAAAACTTGATACTGCTCCTAGTAAAACAATACATTTACAACAGTTACTGTAAATGTCTTGAAAAAGAACTTAACATAAACAGTCTAAAAAATCACATTAAATTTTAATTAAAAGCTCACAATATTATAATATCCAATAGTAATCTAAAGCGTAAACCATTGATACTTGCAGAACTACAAAATTGGTTAAATATATAAATAGTAACATTTTAATAAAAGTTCTTGAAATGTCTCTGACCTAGGTTTATCCCCTTTTCTGTCTTGTCCTTGGTGTACCTTCTCTGCTTCATCAAGAGTTGTCTCCCTTGTTCACTTTGTTACTTCATTTGTAGGAAGGGAAAAAACTCTTGATAGATAGTTAATGTGTTTAGTCAATATGTGTGTACTATGTAATGTTTAATAAGATAATTGTAAGTACAATTAAATATTTGATTTTGAATAATTTTTCAAATGTAACATTTATTATATCTGTCTTTCATTTACATGTATCTCTTATCAATGTTGTCTTGTGTATATTATTTAAAGGCCCACTATCTTTCCGAAACGGCTTTTAATTTTTAAAATGGGAATGTAAAACAAGATCGATAATTTTGTAGAGTCCTAAAAATTATTAACTTACCGTTAATACTACATTTATCATCACCTTCTGAACGATTTGATTAAAATAAATAAAATGTTTGTTTTCATAACGCGGGTCGTATTATGTTTTCCGCCGTTGTCCTAAATATCGCGCGGTAGTTGACAATCACTGCGCCAGACGGCAAAACAGCGAATTGACTCGATCTCCACTGTTTTCATATATTACGCAGGCAATTTTGCATATATTTGGTGTCGTAACCTTATTTTAGATCATCGATATGCATTTTCTGGTGTTATTAATGTTTTTTAAGAAACCTTTATATTTTGCTCCGGAAAGGTAGTGGGCCTTTAAAAAAAGGTCACATTAGAGAAGTTGTTGTAGATTGTCATGATGGGGGAATTAGCGGGGCACAATTAACACATGTAGTATACATATATGTATGATAAGAATGTTTATTTACAGATGAGAGGAATTATTACACATGATCCAATGATATAATACAAAATAGTCACAAATATATATACGGTTGAAGTCGTAGGGGAAAGTCAAGTCACCATGATGAGTTAGACAAATAATTCTACGTATCCATAATGAACTTCATCTCAAATCCCGTAGGTAAAGGTAAAATCCAAATATCAATCTGACTGCTTGATTCTAACTCTATCCTCTCACTAACTTACTCCCTAACTAACTGTTGTATCTCCTTTTTATAAGCAATCATATCCCTACTCTAAAATCTAGTGACAGGTGGCAATTGCCTTTTTACTCAGAGTTCTCAAAATAGAGTGACATGTATTTCTCAATTAAAGCAAAAATGGGTGAGAAACAATTTACATGTTTACAAATATAAGTGAAAGGTTTTAGATTAGAGGTTCCCCAACAAATGACTGTTGTTTATCATGTTTATCAAACTTGAGTTAGTTAATTTTCAAATATTCAAAAGACACGAGCTTTAGCGAGTGTCGATATCTTTTAAAGATTTGAAAATTAACTAACGAGAGTTTAGATGTAAAACATGATAAACAACAGTCATGCGTTGTGGAACTTATTTATCCCATAACTTTAGCTCTATAGTTATACCGTGGTGACCACCATACATTGTGTAGTGATTCATGTATTTTTCCACCATAAAATATAGTACCTAAATAGAGAGCCATTATTCTATTGTTTTATACTTTGAATAAGCAACTACCTTCTAAATAGTAAATAAAATGCTATTTAAAAGAAAATGTGCTATGAAAAGTAGCCCGAAGTTGAGAGCCAATCGGAATCAAGAGATCTTTGGAATTGACCAATCAGAGGCGCCGTAGGTGTTTACACACTGGAGTGTGTAAACATAAACGATAACCAACTGCTATGAAATTTATCACATCGGTTTTCCATTGTGAAACATGCATAGTTATGGGATAAAATTGAAGGCTTAATCCTTTCCTGTTTGTCCAAGGAAGTAAGGGAATAACTCTCCAGGCACCTAGCTAGGATATACTTGACAGTAGATAATTAATTACAGGTGAAAATAACAATGACTCATATATGACAGAAATGGTGGTTTTGAGAATGATTTTATATTAACTTTCAATAATATATATATACTATTGGAAAAAAGAGAAAAATATGATAAATTGTGCAGATTTAGTATTTGCACTGGTGAAATGTACCAAGTATAATCGCCTCGGCTGATATCTTACCCAAGTATATTAGCTGATCTCTTACCCAAGTATATTAGCTGATATCTTATCCAAGTATATTAGCTGATCTCTTACCCAAGTATATTAGCTGATCTCTTACCCAAGTATATTAGCTGATCTCTTACCCAAGTATATTAGCTGATCTCTTACCCAAGTATATTAGCTGATCTCTTACCCAAGTATATTAGCTGATCTCTTACCCAAGTATATTAGCTGATATCTTACCCAAGTATATTAGCTGATATCTTACCCAAGTATATTAGCTGATTCTACGTATTACTGATCTCTTACCCAAGTATATTAGCTGATCTCTTACCCAAGTATATTAGCTGATCTCTTACCCAAGTATATTAGCTGATCTCTTACCCAAGTATATTAGCTGATTTACCCAAGTGATATCTTACCCAAGTATATTAGCTGATCTCTTACCCAAGTATATTAGCTGATCTCTTACCCAAGTATATTAGCTGATCTCTTACCCAAGTATATTAGCTGATCTCTTACCCAAGTATATTAGCTGATATCTTACCCAAGTATATTAGCTGATCTCTTACCCAAGTATATTAGCTGATCTCTTACCCAAGTATATTAGCTGATATCTTACCCAAGTATATTAGCTGATCTCTTACCCAAGTATATTAGCTGATCTCTTACCCAAGTATATTAGCTGATCTCTTACCCAAGTATAATTGCCTTGCCTGATATCTTATCCAAGAATGACTGTCAGGAGGCTGATATCTTACCTTGTGAATTGACTCTGATTTAATAACATTAGACTTTCTGTCCTTTAATTTCCTGTATTCAATGTTTGAGTGATGAAAGATTTTGGTGTTTTTTTAGGATGGATGGGTGGGATTCCATAAAATAGGAGTGAAGAAAGTGTTAACAGCCAAAGCCTTCTACAACGGATTTCTAAATCAGCCAGGGAGTGTACATCACAGATTTGAAAGCCAGAGAAACACATTAAAGACATACCATACTAGCCGAGACATCCCGAAAGTCAGTGCAACTGTCTAGACATACATGTACAATACTAGCCGAGACATCCCGAAAGTCAGTGCAACTGTCTAGACATACATGTACAATACTAGCCGAGACATCCCGAAAGTCAGTGCAACTGTCTAGACATACATGTACAATACTAGCCGAGACATCCCGAAAGTCAGTGCAACTGTCTAGACATACATGTACAATACTAGCCGAGACATCCCGAAAGTCAGTGCAACTGTCTAGACATACATGTACAATACTAGCCGAGACATCCCGAAAGTCAGTGCAACTGTCTAGACATACATGTACAATACTAGCCGAGACATCCCGAAAGTCAGTGCAACTGTCTAGACATATACATGTACAATACTAGCCGAGACATCCCGAAAGTCAGTGCAACTGTCTAGACATATACATGTACAATACTAGCTGAGACATCCCGAAAGTCAGTGCAACTGTCTAGACATATACATGTACAATACTAGCAGAGACATCCCGAAAGTCAGTGCAACTGTCTAGACATACATGTACAGTACTAGCAGAGACATCCCGAAAGTCAGTGCAACTGTCTAGACATACATGTACAGTACTAGCAGAGACATCCCGAAAGTCAGTGCAACTGTCTAGACATACATGTACAATACTAGCAGAGATATCCCGAAAGTCATTACAATATTGTATAGACACACCTGTACAATACTAGCAGAGACATCCCGAAAGTTAAAACAATATTGTATAGACATGCACACATGTACAATACTAGCAGAGACATCCGAAAGTCAGTACAACAGTGTATAGATATACATGTATAATACTAGCAGAGACATCCCGAAAGTCAGTACAACAGTGTATTGTATTTTAATTAAAGTGTTCCTCCAATCAGCTCCAGGAACACCAAGTACAATATAAGCTCTTATACATGTATGTTGGATTGTGTGACATGTCATTAAAATGTGATGGGCGAACTGCATTCAATAATTTAATTTTACATTTTGTTATTAAAATACCTTTTTCAAAAAGTATTTGTTAGTGTTACAATGTTTTGTAGCACAGATCTAATCACCTTCGCAATCGATACAGAAAGTCACTGTGGGAACTTTCTATTCATTACTCCGTATAATACACAAATCACATTCCTTTATTATGGATAGTCACTCTGGGAACTTTCTATTCATTACTCCGTATAATACACAAATCACATTCCTTTATTATGGATAGTCACTCTGGGAACTTTCTATTCATTACTCCGTATAATACACAAATCACATTCCTTTATTATGGATAAATAAAATCTCTACAATAATTATTATTATAAAGGTAAACGTGTAGTCAGATGGTGGACTATTCAAATCAGTGGTCCGTCTTCCGGCATACATGTAGCCGAGACATCCCGAAAGTCAGTGCAACTGTCTAGACATACATGTACAATACTAGCCGAGACATATTCCCGAAAGTCAGTGCAACTGTCTAGACATATACATGTACAATACTAGCCGAGACATCCCGAAAGTCAGTGCAACTGTCTAGACATATACATGTACAATACTAGCCGAGACATCCCGAAAGTCAGTGCAACTGTCTAGACATATACATGTACAATACTAGCAGAGACATCCCGAAAGTCAGTGCAACTGTCTAGACATACATGTACAGTATAGCAGCAGAGACATCCCGAAAGTCAGTGCAACTGTCTAGACATACATGTACAATACTAGCAGAGATATCCCGAAAGTCATTACAATATTGTATAGACACACCTGTACAATACTAGCAGAGACATCCCGAAAGTCAGTGCAATTGTCTAGACATATATACATGTACAATACTAGCCGAGACATCCCGAAAGTTTCTCAGTTCAAACATTTGTTGTATAGAAATACATGTACTACTTTTCAAAAGTCAGTACAACAGTGTTATAGATATACATGTATAATTTGTTAGTGTTTCTCCAATCATCCAGGAACACCAAGTTTACATGTAGCACAGATCTAATCACCTTCGCAATCGATAGCAGATCTAATCACCTTCGCAATCGATGTGGTCACTGAACTTTCTATTCATTACTCCGTATAATACACAAATCACATTCCTTTATTATGGATAGTCACTCTGGGAACTTTCTATTCATTACTCCGTATAATACACAAATCACATTCCTTTATTATGGATAAATAAAATCTCTACAATAATTATTATTATAAAGGTAAACATCATCAGATGGTGGACTATTCAAATCACTTTTCTTCCGTGGTCCGTCTTCCGTCCTTCGGTCCGTCCGTCCTTCAATAATTTTTGTTATCACTATTTCTCAGAAAGTACAGAAGGAGTAATTCTCAAACTTCATATATATAGGCCATGGGCTAGGAGGGTCCCACATGCACCCCCCCCCCAAACCTCCGAACCAATATTTTTCTGAACCCTTATGACCCACTGATCACAAATCCAAATGTTAACATTGCATAAGTTGGGATGAACTTCCGGTTATGACGTCATCAAGATGGCTGCCATCTCGAATTTCACTAAAAATTGAAAAATAGTCATAACATTAACATTTTTCAACCGAAGTAGACAAATGAGGTATCAAAATGACCACAATAGAACAACAAATACATATCAGGACCAAAAAAATCCAAGATATGTAGTCATTTCTACGCAGGAAATGAAAAAATCGGATTTAAAGCTCAAAAATGGTGATTTTTCAGCAAATTTTTCATATTTTGTTTGACGCAGCAAAAATGTTACCCAACAGCAATCTATTATTTCTAATAAGTTTTTGACCACTTGTCAATCAGTTTAAGCAACAAAAAACAACCAAAACAAATGTTAACATCGTATAATTTCCGGTTATGACGTCATCAAGATGGCCACCATCTCGAATTTCACTGAAAAATGAAAAATAGTCATAACATTAGCATTTTTCAACTGAAGTAGACAAATGAGGTATCAAAATGACCACAATAGAACAACAAATACATGTCATGACCAAATAAGCCAATATATGTAGTGATTTGAACGCAGGAAATGAAAAAAAAATAATATTTTAAGCTCAAAAATGGTAATTTTTCAGCATTTTTTCATATTTGGCTTGACGCAGCAAAATTGTTTCCCAACAACAAATTGTTATTCACAATCAGTTATTTGACCTCTTATCAATCTGTTAAAACAACAACAACAAAAATATATAGAAATGCAACAGAGATTTGTTATACCATCATTTGGTTTACAAAACATCACCGGATGCGGCATATGACTGAATATAACATTGGCTATTGACGATTTATATCTTAACAAATTTGAATTTAAAGTTGGCTGAATATCTAAGTGGGACTTCAAAATAATCCATTTTCATGCTCGAAATTTTGTAGACTAGTAGCCTCTCAAATTGAATTATTACAGCAAAACGCTAACTAATAGCTATAGGGTATCAAATTAAAGTTCCGTAAATACCATGAAACTTTTCGAAACATATTGTGTCTTTTAGAAAGAGCACATCCATTGTTTATTTCCCGTGTATAACGCAAGATATAAGATGGTTACTACAGTGTCACATATTTCTTTCACTAGTTCTTAATGCTAATCATTTTCGTTGTGCGTGCTTTCTCGCCAGAGTGTCGTCTTCGACCTCGGTGACCTGATGTGACATTACATTACCGGGTTACCATCGTGGTTCTAACTTGTCAACTGTCCATGGTCAGAGTTAAGATCAGAAACATCGGCTTCAGGGATGTGGGAGCTCTTCCTGTTTCCAACCTAGTTTCACCTAGATTCACATATCGTATATGATGTTCCAGACTTCCCCGGCATGATGGAAAAGACACCAGATCAACATTCTGCGGAGGGTTGAGTTGGTTCTCCTTAATTCGTATGAAGCACAATTCCTAATTCTTGTGAACCTCAGTGACCATAGGTGGCACAGGTGGATTCTTTGAGGTCATAAATGAGGTCTGCAGTGAAGTTTCACTCTTTGCCAAGTCTGGAAAGCACTTTAGAGAACTTTTTACTGGAGAGTCTTCAATGGTCTCTTTGCGCATACACCAGATGTGACACAACCAGCACCTTCAATGGAGTGGGAAAAGTCAGACCAATGAAAAACATTTAACATTTATGCCCTCATTAATGACCTCGATGATATCACCAGTGCCATTTATGGTTGCACGAGGGTCCACAAGATTGATGAATAGTACTTCATACGAATTATGGAGTTATGTGCTTAAGAGAACCAATTCCACCATTGGAAGAATGTGCATCTGGTGTAATTTCCATTATGCCGGAGAAGTCTGAAACAGCATATACGTACGATATGTTAGAATCTGAAAGAGATCCCACATCCCTGAACCTGTTGTTCCTGATATGAACTCTGGTCATGGATGGGTCATAAAAGGCTAGAACAACACTGGTAATGCAGTGTCACATGAGCTCATCGACATCGAAGACGTCGATTTGGCTTTCGACGAATTGGATACTGATATCTCGAGTACTCTGATTCGGACTGCATGTACCAGCTACCAGATATGCCGAGTCTCTTCAGTGGATAGGTCAGTGAGGCGAGAAAGCACGCACAATGATAATGGTTATCATTGAGAACCAGTGAAAGACATATTAGTGACATTGTAGTAACCATATGACATTTTGCTTATGCTATGCATAGGAAATAAACAATGAATGTGTTCATTTTCAAAGACACAAACGCTTTGGGAACTGTTAATGATATTAACGGAAACACAGGCTTAGCTTAGGTTACATTTGTTACGCTATCAGTAGGTGTTGTGTTATTTTTGAGACGCTGCTAATCTATAAAATTGAGGGTATAACAATAATTCTTTTTTTGCATTTCTATATATTTTTGATGTTGTTGTTTTAACAGATTGATAAGAGGTCAAATAACTGATTGTGAATAACAATTTGTTGTTGGGAAACAATTTTGCTGCGTCAAGCCAAATATGAAAAAATGCTGAAAAATTACCATTTTTGAGCTTAAATTATTTTTTTTTCATCTCCTGCGTTCAAATCACTACATATATTGGCTAATTTGGTCACGACATGTATTTGTTGTTCTATTGTGGTCATTTTGATACCTCATTTGTCTACTTCAGTTGAAAAATGCTAATGTTATGACTATTTTTCATATTTCAGTGAATTTCGAGATGGTGGCCATCTTAATGACGTCATAACCGGAACTTATACGATGTTAACATTGGTTTTGGTTGTTTTTGTTGCTTAAACTGATTGACAAGTGGTCAAAAAACTTATTATAAATGATAGATTGCTGTTGGGAAAACATTTTTGCTGCGTCAAACAAAATATGAAAAATTTGCTGAAAAATCACCATTTTTGAGCTTTAAATCCGATTTTTTCATTTCCTGCGTAGAAATCACTACATATATTGGATTTTTTGGTCCTGATATGTATTTGTTGTCCTATTGAGGTCATTTTGGTACCTCATTTGTCTACTTCGGTTGAAAAATGTTAATGTTATGACTATTTTTCAATTTTTAGTGAAATTCGAGATGGCGGCCATCTTGATGACGTCATAACCGGAAGTTCATCCCAACTTATGCAATGTTAACATTTGGATTTGTGATCAGTGGGTCATAAGTGTTCAGAAAAATATTGGTTCGGAGGTTTGGGGGGGGGGTGCATGTGGGACCCTCCTAGCCCATGGCCTAATAGCTTCCCCTAGGGCCCCTAGATGTGCATATATAGCTTCCCCTAGGGCCCCTAGATGTGCATATATAGCTTCCCCTAGGGCCCCTAGATGTGCATATATAGCTTCCCCTAGGGCCCCTAGATGTGCATATATAGCTTCCCCTAGGGCCCCTAGATGTGCATATTGTGTTTTGGGACTGATCGGTCAACCAGATGGCCACCAAGCCACCATATTGGATTTTGATAGTTGAAGTTTATTATCGCTATTTCTTAGAAAGTACTGAAGGGATCTGTCTCAAATTTCATGTGCAGGTTCCTTTAGGGCCCTAGCTATGCATATTGCATTTTGGAACCGATCAGTCAACATGATGGCCGACAGTCTGCCATCTTGTATTTTGATAGTTGAAGTTTGTTACCGCTATTTTGAAGTAGGTACTGAAGCGATGTGTCTAAATTTTATATGTAGTATGTTTGAAATAGTTCGAAAAGCAGAGAAAAGATCCCTAATTCCATTGTAACATTGATCATTCTTTGGTGGGCGCCATAAGAGAGCCGAGGTGCCGAGGTGACTTATGAAAAATGCCGACGTGTCTCTTTTCCCAAGTGCTGAGGTCTCCAAGTGCTGAGATGGCCTGATAGCCGCCAGAATCACTCTGGGATCTCTTTTTACCATTACATACAAGGTCACTATCAAAAATTAAAACAATAGTATGAAGGTTCCATTTTTCAGAATTGCTTTAATTCAAAAATACGTTATCCATTAAAACGTACACACACAGAAAAATAAAATAATAGTTGAAATATATCTGCCTGTTGGGTCAGCCCCTGCAGAAGGAGACTCACTCGACTCTCTATAGGATGTGACTCACTAGACTTCCTAGAGTTGGTGACTCACCCGACTCTCTACAGGACGTGACCCACTAGACTTCCTAGAGGAGGTGACTCACCCGACTCTCTACAGGACGTGACTCACTCATCTTGTTACAGGAGGGGACTCACTCAGCCCTCTATAGGAGGGGACTCACTCTGTCATTGACAGGAGGAGACTCACTCGCCCCTATAAAGGAGGAGACTCACTCGGTCCTCTTCAGGAGGAGACTCACTCGCCCCTCTACAGGAGGAGACTCACTCGGCCCTCTACAGGAGGAGACTCACTAGGTCCTCTACATGAGGGGACTCACTCGGCCCTCTACAGGAGGAGACTCATCACTTGGCCCTCTACAGGAGGGGACTCACTCGGCCCTCTACAGGAGGAGACTCACTCGGCCCTCTACAGGAGGAGACTCACTAGGTCCTCTACATGAGGGGACTCACTCTCGGCCCTCTACATGAGGGGACTCACTCGGCCCTCTATAGGAGGGGACTCACTCGGCCCTCTACAGGAGGAGACTCACTAGGTCCTCTACATGAGGGGACTCACTCGGCCCTCTACAGAAGGAGACTCATCACTTGGCCCTCTACAGGAGGGGACTCACTCGGCCCTCTACAGGAGGAGACTCACTCGGCCCTCTACAGGAGGAGACTCACTCGCCCCTCTACAGGAGGAGACTCACTCGGCCCTCTACAGGAGGTGACTCACCCGACTCTCTACAGGACGTGACTCACTCATCTTGTTACAGGAGGGGACTCACTCAGCCCTCTATAGGAGGGGACTCACTCTGTCATTGACAGGAGGAGACTCACTCGCCCCTATAAAGGAGGAGACTCACTCGGTCCTCTTCAGGAGGAGACTCACTCGCCCCTCTACAGGAGGAGACTCACTCGGCCCTCTACAGGAGGAGACTCACTAGGTCCTCTACATGAGGGGACTCACTCGGCCCTCTACAGGAGGAGACTCATCACTTGGCCCTCTACAGGAGGGGACTCACTCGGCCCTCTACAGGAGGAGACTCACTAGGTCCTCTACATGAGGGGACTCACTCGGCCGTCAACAGGAGGAGACTTACTCGGCCCTCTACATGAGGGGACTCACTCGGCCCTCTATAGGAGGGGACTCACTCGGTCCTCTACAGGAGGAGACTCACTAGGTCCTCTACATGAGGGGACTCACTCGGCCCTCTACAGGAGGGGACTCACTCAGCCCTCTATAGGAGGGGACTCACTCTGTCATTGATGTCATTGACAGGAGGAGACTCAATCGCCCCTATAAAGGAGGAGACTCACTCGGTCCACTTCAGGAGGAGACTCACTCGCCCCTCTACAGGAGGAAACTCACTCGGCCCTCTACAGGAGGAGACTCATCACTTGGCCCTCTACAGGAGGGGACTCACTGCGGCCCTCTACAGGAGGAGACTCACTCGGCCCTCTACAGGAGGAGACTCACCAGGTCCTCTACATGAGGGGACTCACTCGGCCCTTCTACATGAGGGGACTCACTCGGCCCTCTATAGGAGGGGACTCACTCGGTCCTCTACAGGAGGAGACTCAACTAGGTCCTCTACATGAGGGGACTCACTCGGCCCTCTACAGGAGGAGACTCATCACTTGGCCCTCTACAGGAGGGGACTCACTCGGCCCTCTACAGGAGGAGACTCACTCGGCCCTCTACAGGAGGAGACTCACTAGGTCCTCTACATGAGGGGACTCACTCGGCCCTCTACAGGAGGAGACTCATCACTTGGCCCTCTACAGGAGGGGACTCACTCGGCCCTCTACAGGAGGAGACTCATCACTTGGCCCTCTACAGGAGGAGACTCACTCGGCCCTCTACAGGAGGAGACTCACTAGGTCCTCTACATGAGGGGACTCACTAGGTCCTCTACATGAGGGGACTCACTCGGCCCTCTACAGGAGGAGACTCATCACTTGGCCCTCTACAGGAGGGGACTCACTCGGCCCTCTATAGGAGGAGACTCATCACTTGGCCCTCTACAGGAGGAGACTCACTCGGCCCTCTACATGAGGGGACTCACTCGGCCCTCTACATGAGGGGACTCACTCGGCCCTCTATAGGAGGGGACTCACTCGGTCCTCTACAGGAGGAGACTCACTAGGTCCTCTACATGAGGGGACTCACTCGGCCCTCTACATGAGGGGACTCACTCGGCCCTCTACAGGAGGGGACTCACTCGGTCCTCTACAGGAGGAGACTCACTCGGTCCTCTACAGGAGGAGACTCACTCGGTCCTCTACAAAAGGGGACTCACTGGGCCCTCTACAGGAGGGGACTCACTCGGCCCTCTACAGTAGGAGACTCACTCAGTCCTCTACAAGAGGGCACTCACTGGGCCCTCTACAGTAGGAGACTCACTCGGCCCTATAAAGGAGGAGACTCACTCGGTCCTCTTCAGGAGGAGACTCACTCGCCCCTCTATAGGTGGGGACTCACTCGGACCTCTACAGGAGGAGACTCACTCAGCCCTCTACAGGAGGAGACTCACTCGGCCCTCTACAGGAGGAGACTCACTCAGCCCTCTATAGGAGGAGACTCACTCGGCCCTCTACAGGAGGAGACTCACTCAGTCCTCTATAGGAGGAGACTCATTCAGGTCCTCTACAGGAGGAGACTCACTTGGTCATCATCAGAAGGAGACTCACTTGGCCCTCTACAGGAGGAGACTCACTCGGTCCTCTACAGGAGGAGACTCACTCGGTCCTCTACAGGAGGAGACTCACTCCGCCCTCTACAGGAGGAGACTCACTCCGCCCTCTACAGGAGGAGACTCACTCGGTCCTCTACAAAAGGGGACTCACTGGGCCCTCTACAGGAGGGGACTCACTCCGCCCTCTACAGTAGGAGACTCACTCGGTCCTCTACAAGAGGGCACTCACTGGGCCCTCTATAGGAGGAGACTCACTTGGCCCTCTACAGGAGGAAACTCACTCTGCCCTCTACAGGAGGGGACTCTCACGGCCCTCTACAGGAAGAGATTCACTCGGTCCTTTACAAGAGGGGACTCACTGGGCCCTCTATAGGAGGAGACTCACTCCGCCCTCTACACGAGGAGACTCACTAGGCCCTCTACAGGAAGAGATTCACTCGGTCCTTTACAAGATGGGACTCACTCGGCCCTCTATAGGAGGCGACCCTCTACAGGAGGGGACTCACTTGGCCCTCTACAGGAGGAAACTCACTCGGCCCTCTATAGGAGGCGGCCCTCTACAGGAGGGGACTCACTCGGTCCTCTACAGGAGAAGACTCACTTGGCCCTCTACAGGAGGGGATTTACTGGGTCCTCTACAGGAGGGGACTCACTGGTCCCTCTACAGTAGGAGACTCACTCGGCCCTCTACATGAGGGGACTAACTTGGCCCTCTACAGGAGGAGACTCACTCGGCCCTCTACAGGAGGAAACTCACTCGGCCCTCTATAGGAGGCGGCCCTCTACAGGAGGGGACTCACTCGGCCCTCTACAGGAGGAGACTCACTCGGTCCTATACAGGAGGAGACTCACTCGGTCCTCTACAGGAGGAGACTAACTCGGCCCTTTACATGAGGGAGTCACATTGCCCTCTACAGGAGGTGACTAACTCGGCCCTCTACAGGAGGGGACTAACTCGGCCCTCTACAGGAGGAGAGTCACTCGGCCCTTTTCAGGAGGGGACTCACTCGGCCCTCAACAGGAGGAGACTCAATGGGCCCTCTATAAGAGGAGACTCTCTCGGCCCTCTACAGGAGACTCACTCGGTCCTCTACAGGAGGGGACTAACTCGGCGCTCTACAGGAGGAGACTCCGTTGGCCCTCTACAGGAGGAGACACACTCGGCCCTCTATAAGAGGAGACTCTCTCGGCCCTCTACAGGAGGAGACTCACTCGGTCCTCTACAGGAGGGGAATAACTCGGCCCTCTACAGGAGGAGACTCACTCGGCCCTCTACAGGAGGGGACTCACTCGGCCGTCAACAGGAGGAGACTTACTCGGCCCTCTACAGGAGGGGCCTAACGCGGCCCTCTACAGGAGGGGACTCACTGGGCCCTCTACAGTAGAAGACTCACTCGGCCCTCTACAGGAGCAAACTCACTCTGCCCTCTATAGGAGGCGGCCCTCTACAGGAGGAGACTTACTCGGCCCTCTATCAGAGGAGACTCTCTCGGCCCTCTACAGGAGACTCACTCGGTCCTCTACAGGAGGAGACTCACTCGGCCCTCTACAAGAGGGGACTCACTCGGCCCTCTACAGGAGGAGACTCACTCGGTCCTCTACAAGAGGGCACTCACTGGGCCCTCTACTGGAGACTCACTCGGCCATCTACAGGAGGAGACTCACTCGGCCCTCTACAGGAGGGGCCTAACGCGGCCCTCTACAGGAGGAAAATCACTCGGTCCTCTACAGGAGGGGACTCACTGGGCCCTCTACAGTAGGAGACTCACTCGGCCCTCTACATGAGGGGACTAATTCGGCCTTCTACAGGAGGAGACTCACTCGGCCCTCTACAGGAGGAAACTCACTCGGTCCTCTATAGGAGGCGGCCCTCTACAGGAGGAAACTCACTCGGCCCTATACAGGAGGAAACTCACTCGGCCCTCTATAGGAGGCGACCCTCTACAGGAGGGGACTCACTCGGCCCTCTACAGGAGGAGACTCACTCGGTCCTCTACAGGAGGGGACTCACTCGGTTCTCTACAGGAGGAGACTCACTCGGTCCTCTACAGGAGGAGACTCACTCGGTACTCTACAGGAGGAGACTCACTAGGCCCTCTACAGGAGGAGACTTAGTAGGCCCTCTACATGAGGGGACTCACTTGGCCCTCTACAGTAGGGGACTCACTCGGCCCTCTATAGGAGGAGACTCACTCGGTCCTCACAGGAGGAGACTCGGCCCTATACAGGAGGAGACTCACTCGGTCCTAGACTCACTGTGCCCTCTACAGTAGGAGACTCACTCGGCCCTCTACATGAGGGGACTAACTCGGCCCTCTACAGGAGGAGACTCACTCGGTCCTCTACATGACGTGACTCAATAGACTCGATCCTCTATAGAAGGAGACTCACTCGGAACCTTACAGGGGGTGACTTGATATACTCCTTACAGGAAGTGACTCACCCGACTCCTTACAGTAGGAGAAGATACCCTCGGTCCTCTACAGGAGGAAAAACACTCGGCCCTCAACAGGAGGAGAAATACTTGGCCCTCTACAGGAGGAGACTCACTCGACCCTCTTCAGGATGTGACTCAATAGACTTCCAAGAGGACGTTACTAGATAGACTGCCTCAAGGAAGAGACTCAATCGACTCCCTGCAGAAGGTGACTCACTCGCCTGGTTACAGGAGGAAACTCACTCTGTCCTCTACAGATGACTTAATAGACTCCCTCAAGGAGGAGACTCACCCGACGCCCTACAAGAGGGGACTCGCGCGACTCCTTACAGAAGGAGACTCACTCGACTCCTTACAGAAGGTGACTCACTCGCCTTGTTACAGGAGGATACTCGGTCCTCTACAGGAGATGACTTAATAGACTCCCTAGGAGGTGATCCCTAGGAGGTGACTCACTCGACTCCCTAGAAGAGGGGACTCACTCGACTCCTTCCAGAAGGTGATTCGCTCGACTTCCTGCTGAAAGAGACTCGCTCGACTCCCTCAAGGAGGAGACTTGCTCGACTCCCTACAAGAAGGGACTCGCTCGGCTTCTTACACTACAAAAGGACTACTAAAATACATATTAAATTGTGCATTTGTTTGTTGTCGGAGTTAAACACCAGGATTCTTCACCATCATTCTAGATTTCATCATAGGTATGTCATTTCTGTCAACGTAGAGTTGCCACCAATACATCGACAGATGAGTATCCCCAGTATCTTGTACGTACGGCCCGTTCAGGTTGGTGTGACTACAGCCTCCATACCACCAGGCGCCGCGATAATCCACAGCACAATTACCTACCCACACGTCATTCTCATTGTCGTAGGTAGAGAATTGTTGACCGTCGGTGAACGCCATCGCATCATCTGTCAAAACACAGACAGGTATTATAAAGGATTGAATACACCGATCATCGAAGCTATCTTTTTTGTTTGTGTTTATCCACCGCTTTCTCCGAAACGGTGAATATTAATTTGGGTTTGTCCATCTGTCTGTCCTCTGTCCCTCCGTCTGTCTGTCCGTCCGTCTGTTTGTAACGCTTTTTTTCGTGCAATAACTGTAACAGATGTATAAATGTACAGATTTTCTTCAAAGTTGTTGACAAGGTTAAATGCCTTAAGGGCTCGGCCAAGTTCGATGACTGTCCATGGACTTATTCAGCGTAGTTATGGCCCTTTGAATTACTAAAAATGTCATTTTCCGTCATTTCCGTGCAATAAGTGTAACAAATGTAAACCAATTTTCTTCAAACTTGGTGATAATTCCACGAATGTGCTTGTTCATCTATTATTATTATTATTATTATTACAAGCTAACCGATATTTACATAATATATAATTTTCAGTCATGTGGACATGACGTACATAGGAATTAGTTTACATAATGAATAATTTGCGTACCCCTTTGCTTGGGCTGGGGTGACCAATATTACATTTCACGGTCCCGCAATAGCAGTTGAGATGGGTTGTTTTTATCTTGTAAATACGTTCCTTCCACATATTCATAATTCTAAATATAACTGTCGAAGACAGATATATCTGGATCAAATTATCGATGAAAAGTTACATAATACATATGTATAAGACCACGATCAAGTGTATTGGGGGTAGCGATAGGCCTAGGACGTCTCCTTGCAGGCGGTATATGGAATGAAATAAATGATTTGTTTTAATGTCCAGGAGACAGGAGTCATCTCGTCTTTCCGTGTCAACACCAATATAAAACTAACAGGCCTATTCAAGGACACGTCCTTGGCCTAGCTACTGTAAGATACTGACCAGGTATATATCCGATGTAAATCCTCAGATATATAATTATTTATTCTGTAGTAGAGTTACATGTACATGTAGCCCTCGCCAGATACTGTGAATAGTTTGAATAGGCATGTTTGCATGATATATTAAAAAACAAAAAAAATGCTAATCCAACAGTTTCACCCCGTGTTTGAAAGCAAAGTAAAAAATCTTGTCGAAAATGACTCTACAGTTCGTGATATTGTCCAGTCCGAAGTTAAAAAATCTGTGTCAAATGTCATTGACTCCAAAATAACTCATTGTATGAATAAAGAAGTAGATTCCTTACAGCGTCAAATTCAGATTCAAAACTCCAAAATATCGCTGCTTACAGAACAAATCGCCAAATTAGAGTCCGGGCAACAGAAGCTATTTATTTCGCACGAGGAACAGGAACAATATTCGCGTAGAACGTGTTTAAAGTTCATCAACTTACCTGTTACTGAATTCGAGGACACGCATACTTTTGACCCTCTAAAGGCTATTCAAAAAGTATGTCGCGACAAATTGAACATTGTTATTGATGACACCCAAGTTTCTCGCTGTCACATTTTGGGCGCTATCTCCACGGAACGCAAGGTCACTGCAATTGTGCGTTTTGTCCGTTATACTGATCGCCAAAGGGTCTTCGAGGCAAAGTCAAAGTTAAAAGGAAATCCTGACAAAACTCTGGTAGTTGAGGCCCTGACGAAACACCGCCAACGCCTTGTAAATGTTCTAAACAAAAACCGCTATCTAAACAACATCCATGCGTTCTGGACCAGGGATGGCCAAATCTACGCCAAGAAAACCCAGGACAGTAATTCTAGAATTATGGTTCGAAATGACGAGGATCTCATTACGCTTGGTTGTATTATCGACAACCGAACTCCGACTAACGGTGGTAGTCAATAAACACTCCAAAATTTCTCTAAGATAAACTAGTCTCAAAACATCTTCATGTTTAACTGTCTATGTTCAGTGATTTAGGATTCTATTGTTCTAAAACTAGCCCCTTTTCATGGCAAAAACCACTTATCGATAATGTCACTAAATTATATGTATTTAATATATAAACTGTCATAAATTTGATTTACCAAACTATAGTGAAACATACTGTAAAAATGTCAAGTGTTCCCAATCAAAATATGTGTTTTTTAAAAGCATTTTTTGAAATGTTCCAAAATATAGAGTGTTATGGAGTGGCAACCACGGTCTTAATGTGCAACTTTCAGAATGTGACAAATTTATGACATTGTTTCAAAACAAAATAGGAAGTTTTCTGGTGAAATAAAAAGCTCTCCTTGGCACAAATTTCTTAAATGTATAGATATATGCATTTTAAAATTGTATGTAAATTGAGAAATATTCCATTTAAAAACTGGGCTTCCTTTCATCATGTAAATTTTCACTAAAAAGTTTTTAACAAAGTATACTGCAACGTATAGTAAATTACCCCTGTAATTCAAGGATATTTTTTCCGTATAGAATAGTTAAAGTATGTTGCAGTATCATTGGGATGTTGTTCTTTTTTTAATTTTTATTCTCTATCTGGAAGAGTTCTAAACATATTAAGTAGTGCATAGAATATATATATATATATTTTTTTTTTGTGAAGAGTTTAACCTTAAAAGACTTAACTATAAATTTTCTGAACATCTAAACTCACAAATGCATTTATAGCAAAATTTGACTATCAAAAAAAAAAAAAAATGTACATATTGTAGTTGTTTTGTAAATATATGACATATATAATGTATCTTTTGAACGTTTTGCCTTTATTTCTTGCTTTGTTTAAGTTGTTTTTGAATATTTTATTGTTTTTTGCTATTGCTACACATATACTTACCATATTATTATAAATTTTCTGAAACAGCCGATCTAAACCCTAGTTCTCCTAATTAGCTAAACCTGTCAAAAAATGTGTTTTCTGTTGTTTTCTTTTGTATCTTTCCTTATTTTTCCTTCTCTGCTTCTATCACTTTTCTCTAAATCTATCACCTGTCAGTCCGTCTCCCCCCTTTCGCACTTTCACAATGAGATATCGAAATACATATACATGTACTCTGTGAAATATAAAATTACTTCTGGCAACCTCCAAATATGTATGTTTTCCCATTTTTATCCCCCATAATGGGTAGTTGTATTAATACCTGGAGGTGTGCCATTGGTGTTTTTTACTTAAGAACGCATTCTTCTTGTGTATACAAAAGGTTACATGTTTTAAGCGATAATGACCAGACAGATTCCTTTTATGTAATGTTCAAAACTGCTCTGTATTCCAGTGTATTTTTCGCCTATTTAACTTGTTTGCAAGCATTACTTCGAAAAGATAACATTGCCATTTTCTTAGTAATAAAGTTTTTATTGTTTTACACATATGATTTACATGGTAAATCCGGTATAGACATAGATATACGCAAACGCGAACATCTTTCAGCAGGAATTTTGATAAATTATCGTTACTTGAAAAACTCGATATGTTTGTTAATTAATTTTGTTCTATCTCTGGTTCTTAATACTGATTTTTTATCTATTCTTATTCTACTTATATTAACACATATGGACGTTGAGTCTAATCCTGGCCCTGGCGTTGGCGAGCTCTCCGTTTTCCATCTGAATGTTAGAAGTATTCGAAACAAATTAGATTATATTGAAGATGTAGCTGGGGAATATGACATCTTGTGCTTTACTGAAAGCCATCTTGATGAAAACGTATGTACCGATGATATTCTTTTATCGGGCTTCCATGCACCATTTAGACTGGATAGAAACAGGGCGGGGGTGGAGTCATTGTTTACGTTAATAGTCTATTGAAAGTTGACCGTCTAGATCATCTTGAACACCCGGGTGATGAAGTTATTTGGATACGAGTTATCTTGCAACATACCAAATTTATTTTATGTACTGTTTATAGATCTGAAGTTTCAGCTGCGGCTTTTTGGGAAAATTTACAAACCTCTATAGAAAATGCTCTAGATATTTCACCTAACATTATTATTACTGGTGATGTTAATGTTGATTTGCTCAATGTTGCACCAAACCATATTCTTTTGGATATTATGAGTACTTTCAGTTTAACAAATGTAATCAATGAACCTACACGGATAGGTCAGACTAGATCAAGTTTGCTTGACCCAATTCTTTTAAGTCAGTCTATATCTTGTATTGATTCTTCTGTAATAAATATTGATAGATCGATAAGCGATCATGAAGGTTGTATTGTCAGTGTAACTTTGCCATGCGCTTTTAAATCTGTTTATAAGAGAAAAATTTGGTTTTATAAAAGAGCCGATTATATCAAGTTAAATAATCTTATATCGCAATACGACTGGCGGGAATCTTTGCTTGGTAGTGGGTCAGTAGACAATGCGAGTGAAACTTTTACTAATGTATTTTTAAATTTCATTAAAGAGTGTATACCCTCTAAAGAAGTTACAATTAGGCCGTCCGATAAACCCTGGATGACTTCTGAGCTCAGAACAAATCTAAGAATCCGGGACAGGTTACATAAAATAGCTAGAAAATCTAAGCGTTTTCAGGATATTCTCAATTTTAAAAGACAACGAAACAAAGTAAACAATATGAAAAAGTATTGTCGTTTAAACTTTTATGAAAATGTGCATGGTATAATTGATAAATGTTTTACTTCTGACCCAAAAGCTTATTGGAAGTTAATCAAACGTTTACTTAACTCTAATGGAACTTCACAAATTATACCAACTCTTGCAGATCCTGTTACGGATAATATAGTTACGAGTGATGATGATAAATCAAATTTATTAAATGAGTACTTTTGCAGCATTACTCGTATAAATGAACAAGACGCTCAGATCCCAAATATTACACTGAAAACAAATAAAAGTTTAAATTCTATACAGTTAAATCACTCTGAAATCAAAGATGTACTGCAAATATTAAAGCTCGGCAAGGCCTCGGGTCATGATGGTATCAGTCATCATATGTTAAAACATGTTTGTAATACTATTAGTAAACCACTCGAGATACTTTTCAATATGTCTTTGTCATCTGGCATTTATCCGAAACTTTGGAAAATGGCAATTGTTATGCCTTTATTTAAAAAAGGTGATAGACATTCCGTAACAAATTATCGTCCAATATCTCTTTTGTCCACTGTTGGTAAAGTTTTTGAACGTGTTATTTTTAAACATATATTTAATTATTTCATGGAAAATTCATTATTTTATAAATACCAATCTGGTTTCCTCCCAGGACATTCCACTGTTTATCAATTAATCGAAATGTACCATAACATTTGTTTATCCCTCGAAGAAAGAAAACATACATGTACATGTATTATCTTTTGTGACATTTCAAAGGCTTTTGACAGGGTGTGGCATTCTGGGTTATATGTAAAATTAAAGTCCTATGGAATTGGAGGCGAATTATTAGTTTGGTTAAAGGATTACCTAAGTCAAAGAAAGCAAAAGGTAAGTGTTAATGATACCTTTTCAAGGTTGGGAAATATTGATGCTGGGGTTCCACAAGGTTCCATCCTAGGCCCTCTATTATTTTTGATATACATAAATGATATTGCAGATGTTTTTGACTCCGCGTCGCGTCTTTTTGCAGATGATACCTCTCTTCAATGTTCTTCCTCTTCTTGTCTCGAAATTCAAACAACTTTAAACAAAGATCTTGAATCTTTAAACACCTGGGCAAAAACATGGCTAGTGTCTTTTAATCCAGATAAAACCGATGTTCTTTTTATTTCTAACAGTAATGAAATAAATGAATTATTAGAATTAGAATTTAATGGTAATATTTTAGACTTTACCGACCGTCATAGGCATTTGGGTGTGGTATTCAATTCTAGTGCCAAATGGGGAGATCACGTGGAAGCAATATATTCTTCAGTAATGAAAAAGTTAAATGTGTTGAGAAAATTGAAATTTTTAATAAAACGTGACGCTTTGCTCAGAATTTATCGCGCTTTTATTTTACCTGTATTAGAATACGCATGTGAATTATGGGATGGTTTTTCAAACTCAGACTCGGAAAAATTAGAAAAAGTTCAAAAGGAAGCTGCTAGAATAATAACCGGTCTTCCCTCTTATGCAAGTATCGATTCTCTATATTTTGAAACTGGTTTAGAATCTCTATCTTCTAGAAGGAAAAGGAAAAAAACTTCATCTTCTCTATAAAATGCGCACAAATCAAACTCCTGATTTTCTTACTTCTCTACTTCCTTCTACCGTTCAAGATCAAGCTGCCTATCCATTAAGAAATAGAGATGACTATAGAATTCCGTATTTCAGACTTTCATCTACAAACACTTCTTTTCTACCTTCTACTCTTCGCTCTTGGAATAACTTAGAAAACTCTGTTAAGTCAGCAATATCATTGAGCCTTTTTAGAAATTCACTAAAACCGGTTTTTGAATCTTCTCCTTCTTACTTTGGCATTGGTGACCGGAAGTTAAATATATTGCATACAAAACTTAGACATCAATGTAGTTCCCTAAATTACGATTTGTTCAGGATAAACCTTGTGGAAACTCCATGCTGTAACTGTGGACATATTTGTGAGAGTGTACATCACTTTTTTTTCGAATGTAAAAATTATAATGTTGAAAGGAATTTGCTATTGGAAAGCCTAAATAATATGAATTTAAATGTTCTTATTGATTTAAATTTAATCTTGTTTGGAAATGAGGATCTGTCTCTGGAAACGAACACAGGCATATTTTTATATGTTCAAAACTTTATTAAATTAAGCAAAAGATTTTAATATTAGACGAATACCTTTATTGTTATACACCTATCAGTTCTTTTCGATATCTCTTTTGTGTATTTTTGTGTTATCTAGAAATCGACTTAAATCACGTTATTTTAGATATTATGGCAAGTTGGTACTAAGGCGACGATTGCAACGATTGCTTATGGATTAAGTCGATTTATTATTACAATTTTAAGACATTGTATTTTCTCCCTCTCCTTACTCCCCCCCCCCCCCTCTCTCCTCTCCTCTCTCTCTCTCTCTCTCTCTCTCTCTCTCTCTCTCTCTCTCTCTCTCTCTCTCTCTCTCTCTCTCTCTCTCTCCAAAGTGTTCTTATTTACTATTTAATCATATTTATATATTTCATTACTTTGCATATCATGTTTTGTATTTGTTCAGTATTTTGGAAAGGGTGGCAATATAAGTTGCATAAAACTTGTACCCAATCCTTTTGTATATATTTGCAATAAAATATGTTAAATCAAATCAATCAAAAAACAAAACGCAAAAAAATGCCGCCGGTGGTGAGAATCGAAAGATCAGAAGATCTGCACGTTAACACTAAACCAGATTTCTGCTTTTTTATATACAGTGATGTTTTTATAAGAAGCAGATAACATTGTTGTATGATAGAGTATTTCCTTATAGGCAAAATAAAAATTTGTAAATGTAATGTGCATGTAGCTGTTGTTTCAGTATGAAGAAAAGTGAAAAAATGATAACACATTGATCACAAATCACATTTTTTTTTTGTTCTTTAATATACCTAGTAGCCTATACGATAATCTTTGTTATTTTATTGATTTTTTTTTCTGATATGCTCGAACGTCGTTGAAGACACCCTCTGAGAGGAATGAGTTAGATTTCGCCGAGACGAAGCACACGCTCGTGTTACGTTGATACGGAGAAAACGACAGTTTTTATTTTATACCATGGAATATCAAAGTTATATTATGCATTGAGAAATTGTACAATACAATCTTTTTTAGATTATATCTTTCCACTGCGTATGCATCGTAAAATTCTACTAAGTTGCATGAAAAATCACGATAACTGCAGGTACAGGTAGGCCTACAAAATGTTATACAATGCACAGTCGATGTCGGGAACAGATCCGATTTGATGCATTCAACTCAAATATAAAAAAAAATGAATGCTATAGCCGAAACCTTTTGGACACAGAGATAGTCTTAAGTCTTCAAAGATCGCTTTTTTAATGAATAAGAAAAAATAAACACGAACAAATCACGATAGCTTCTCGCAACCCAGTGGTACCGCGGTTTCATCGGTTTTCGACGGCGAAAGACCAAAATAGATTTTTTACACACAATGTCAAACATATTCAATTCAACTCATTAATTATATGTGTCAGAAGCATGTTAATGATGTTTTTTGTGCAATATTTCATGAAATTCATCTACTAAACGAAGCCTTGTATCCACAAACGCTGTAAGATTTACATTGATAGCCTACGGCCTACTGTTTCTTTTTGTCAAAGTGACGTTTAAATAATGAAATGTTCCAAGATAAAGTAACACTATTATTTTAAACTAAATTAAGCTGTATATGAGTGCAAATTGCTACCATAATACCGCAAATGAGTGCTTATTCAATCCGTCAAAACGTCAGCTTGCAAGGTCGAATCACCCGGGCTCATAGAGGACTAAAAAGTGACGTCATTGGAATGTTCGGGATCAAATCGTCAAATTTAGAAATGGTAATCAGAATAAAGAAATTAATCATTTATTTACTCACATCGCAATATTTTCATATCGCAACTGTTACAGGAAATTCTTTTTACCTGGTATCGAGGTCTATGCCTGATTAATCTCGATAGTTAGTGCTGAAAATATCTGGTTTATTGATATTATTCCGCTACTTTTGTTGAGTTTGAATTCGCAAATTCGAAGGGCGTCAGAACGCTTGTTTTCAACCGGAATCAACACCGTAGTGATAAAGACCTTCCAAGTGAATTTTTGCATCGACATAAAAAGTTGATTTTCTCAAAAAGTAAGAAAAATAAAATACATTAATTTTGCTGGAACACTAAAAAAATCATTCTGATTTCGGAACAGTTGGAATCATGAAGATACCTCTAACAGTATTTTTATTATTATTATTATATATTATGTAAGTTAATTATGTAAGTTAATTATTATCATCATTATTTTTGATGCTGTGAAACAGCATTCTTAGGTACGTTCGGCGAGCCTGTGCACATCAAAACAATGAAATCACTCCACATGGAAAATCAAAAGTTGTTCTGTTCATTTCACGTAACACTTGATGGTATGAAAAATAAAAACCCCAGTATTCAAAACCACAGACATTGAATTTGTACATACATATACACCATGGATGGAGTGTTTTAAGTGTTCAGCTGGTACTCTATGATATTAGTATTACTCCGAGATAGTAGTCTCCCGAAAATCACGAACAACACCTTCTTCGCTGTCTTCCTCCACGGACTTTCGGTGGATTCTGGATTGTGTATGTTTATTTAAATTTTACGTAATTTATGCTACTGATCGATTATTGTAATCGAATGTTAGGATGGTTACCACAAAAGAAAGTTCTTATAACGCTTATAAAGTTTTTTGTGTTGGTTGCATTGACGAACTATATCCAATGGTATTATTGCGCAGTAAAGGTCAATAGTTTTGAGTATGCGTTTCCTCTTTTGATCTGTCACTTGGAGTTGTGTCCTTTGTTTATCCACAACTGCGTTATATTGAAAGGGGAAAGGTACAAAATTTATCAACATTCCTTCGTTCCATTCAGATGTCAAAGTTTTGTAAAAATACGGTATAATGTTCTTCACGATAATACCTCGCCAACCAGTTACTGTTAGGCTAAAGTCCGGTATAGAACATGAAGTTTTCTTGATGTTAACGGCTAGCGATCTTGTGAATTTAAAAGAAATCCGAGTGATATAATAATGAAATAATGTACCTTTTATTCGGCAAAAGTATCTGAGTGGCCATGATTTATAAGTCAAAAATCGTCAAAGCAACCCATGTAAGTTTTCTAAAAAGGAAACCAAAACATGTCCGGAAATGGTAATATTTCTCATGTTATATTTTCCGAAAATATTCTTCAATGTTAAGTGGATATTAAGATACGGATATGTTTACTTATTATTTTTTGTTTTTGAAGACACATTGATGAAATTGATATTTTAATAATTAAAAAAGAATTATAAAAAAATAATACTCAGATTCTGAACGGTTTTATTGGTGTCGAAATCGTTATTTCAGAAACAAGAGGCCCAAGAGGCCTTGACGGTCATCTGAGTGCTGCTACAGAAAGAGCATTGCAAATCTATAAAAAGTAATAACGAATTAAAATAAACGTTAAAGTTGAACTTTCGTATTAGAATTTTTATTTATTTTTTTTTTTTTTTCATTTTGATAGTTAGTGTATTATGTTACCAAACCTTATGCTTAAAATTCAAATTAGCTTTGCTAACTTTAAACAACAAAACCAAATTAGAAGTCAATCAGTGTCAGTGATTTTATAAATTTCACTTTTTAATCTATGGAGATTATTTGGTTCCATCAAACCTGTGAATTCAGAAGAAGAATTTTGAAATTTTAGCCATTTTGGCCCCGCCCCTCTGGTCCCTGGGGATCAGCCAGGACCAATATGGATTTTTTGTTAAAATGCTATTTCAAACTAATAATTCTAACCCAGTTTGACTCATTTCCTAATAAAACTAAGCAAATAATGTTCATAAATGTGTTTTTCCTATATAGACTATAGTAAATTTGACCCCCTCCCCAGGAGAAAATCTGAGATCCTAGGGCCATGAAATTCACAATTTTTGTAAAGGGCCTTAAGACCTTCTAATCCATGGAGAGTGTTTGGTTCCATCAAATCTGTGAATTCAGAAGAAGATATTTGAAGTTTAGCCTATTTGACCCCTTTTGGCCCCGCCCCTAAGGCCCCTGGGGTCCGGCCAGGACCAATATGGATATGACGATAAAATGCTATCTCAGACTAATAATTCTAACCCAGTTTGACTAATTTCCTATGAAAAATAAGCAGATAACATTCATAAATGTGTTTTTCCTATATAGTAAACTTGACCCCCTCCCTAGGGAAAAACATGAGACCCCAGGGTCATATAATTCACAATTTTTGTAAAGGACCTTAAGACCTTCCCATCTATAACGAGTATTTGATTCTACCAGTTCCAGAATTTCAGAAGAAGATTTTTGAAGTTATAGCCTATTTGACCCGTTTTGGTCCCACCCCTAAGGCCTCTGGCCTATGGGAGTCAGTCATTGAAAATTTGTTAATAGGATTCAATGGCCATTTCATAGGGATAGTTCTGACAACATTTGACTCTTTTACAAATGACCAAATAATGCTCGAAAATGTGTTTTCCCTGTATAAACTATAGTAAACTTAACCCCCTCCCCAAGGGGAAACCTGAGACCCCAGGGTCATATAATTCACAACTTTTGTAAAGGACCTTTAGACCTTTCTATCTGTGAAGAGTATTTGATTCCATCACATCTGTGAGTGGAGAGGAAGACCATATAATTCACAATTCTGATTGGCCTTATGCCTTAAAAGACTTGTGCAAAATTTCATTGAATTTGCTTCAGCAGTTTTTGAGAAGAAGTCGAAAATGTAAATTGTTTACGGAAATACGACGCACGACGACGGACAAAAGGCGATTAAAATAGGTCACTTGACACTTCGTCTCAGGTGACCTAATAATTTAGATATAAAGCTTATTACATTTATTTCAGGAAAATGAGTTATTCAACTTATTGTTCTTGAAAAACATTAAATATCATAGAATAAATACGGTATACCGTAAATATACTTTGTTAAACTCCGACATTCAACACTGCACACTTAAAAAATACTAAATTCAATATTTAAATGAAAAACCAATTTCTTTATTATTTGGTTTGAATCCTTCAATCACAGCTTCCATGAGTGGCCTTGGCACTTTGATTTTTCTTTTTGTAAATGTTTATTTTTCAAATTATTTTCTGGATACACATAACAAAACGAAATTGCATCATCATCATCATCATCATCATCATCATCATCATCATCATCATCATCATCATCATCATCCACACCATCATCATCATCATCATCATTATCATCATCATCATTATCATCATCATCATCATCCACACCATCATCATCATCATCATCATCATCATCCACATCATCAGCATCATCATCATCATTATCATCATCATCATTATCCACACCATCATCATCACGATCATCATCATCATCATCATCATTTATCATCAGCATCATCATCATCACATCATCATCATCATCATCATTATCATCATCATCCACACCATCATCATCATCATCATCATCATCATTATCATCATCATCATTATCATCAGCATCATCATCATCACATCATCATCATCATCATCATCATTATCATCAGCATCATCATCATCACATCATCATCATCATCATCATCATCATTATCGCATCATCATCGTCATCATTCTTCGTCATACACCAAGAGGGACAAGAGAGATTATGCAAGAGATAATGGAGCATTGAATATGAAGAAAACAAAGGCAAAAGATCTAGAGATATGGATATAAGAATAGGGTCATCTACACGCTTACTACAGTACAGTAAGGTCCTTTCGACATTTGCTTACATTGGGTTTGGACATTATGTCCTCCACATAATGCACATGCATGTTTATACCTACATTTTGTACCATAGTGTAGTTTCAACAGTGTTCTGGGGTGTTGGAACGACCCCACTGGACTGTTTCTGTGTCAAGAGAGAGAGAGAGAGAGAGAGATACTGACATTCCAAACTTACGGTAAACATTCCCGGAGAATCCCGATACTGACAGTCGGTACTTTGAAGACTCGTCCCCCACACTAAAGTTCGAGTACTGGGCGTACCTAGTGTCGTTGTTCCAGGGCATCAACTCAATACGGAGGATGGAACCGTTCTGGGTGAGGAGGTGGATCATGTCCAGTCCTGAAAGGATTGTATTCAACTACATATGTACTTGCCATTCAAAAAGTAAATATTTACAACGAAAGATAAAAAAATATTTTAAAAAAAATGAAATATGTTCCTTATTAGAATGCACGATGCGCTATTTCTATTTTTTTTTAATTTGCATTTCATATATAAGCACAGAAACCTGATGAACTTTACGGCCATATCA
The DNA here is from genome assembly GCF_041381155.1 of Argopecten irradians. Lineage (NCBI taxonomy): Eukaryota > Metazoa > Mollusca > Bivalvia > Pectinida > Pectinidae > Argopecten > Argopecten irradians. The sequence goes on along the minus strand of NC_091146.1, from coordinate 665,561 downwards.
ATGTTTTGTCAGCCATTTTTTACAGTTTTATTTTTTTCACGCATAGTAAATTCAGTTATCATTGAGTTATGATTGGCCTAACGTGACGCTACCCGAATTGGGACACGTTTTGAAGATATTTGTAAAATAATTCTTCCAAATGCTGGAATCCAGAATTTTTCTTATCATTACTTTTTTTGCCTTTTGTGATTTGTTTGTTTGTCAACAGTGCATACATTTATAAGAAGAGATCTTTGAAACATGCATGGTCCAGAGTCGTGTTTCGAGTTCACAAACTAGAATTCCTCCTAAATATGGGATGATGCATACATATCAAGACATGATAAAACTGTTTTGATTAATCTAAATAGCGTTCGAACACTGTTTTGTATTTATAAGTCAAATATATTCCATTCAGCTATTGTTTTTCTGCTATAGACACTGTTTTAGTGTTATCTCACGATGTCGTTTCCACAATTTGAGACTTACATGTGGTGATCAAACAGATATTAAGCAAAACCCAACATGGAACATTGGCAAATTTTATTGGTCCAGCAAGGACCCAACAAGTATACAAAAAAACATGACATAAAATGACTAGAGTTTATAGAAAATAATAGTACAAAAAATAATCTCCAGCCCGGAGGAGAAAAAAAAAATTAAATGATATATATGAAATGGTATTGTATGGAGGTAAGATGGAGCTACTTAACTCTTAAGCTCTCTATATACATGTAATCGCTAATGTTTAGCATAGCCTTAACAACGATGAACCAAACTTTTGCATTATAGCTAATTTTCTCTCGAAACCAGGTTCAATGTAGCGATTGACAGCATCACTAGCCCATAATCCAATAGATTTAATGTCATCAACAGCAACACCAAGTTTGCTGAGCCAAGTGGCACCCCCTCTTCTGAAAGAATGGCCTTTAATGCAGTGATTTTGAATGCCCGCATTAGAAAGTGCAGCCAAAAGTCTTTGCCGAAAAACTGAATAAGAAAGGCAATGGCCATTTGATAACAGAAAAAGGGGGCCGAGAGGGTCAGCATGATTGGTAGCTACTAATAAAGCATGTAAAGCTGTTACAGGACACAATTCATGATTAACCCGAGGTAAGCAAACTGACACAGTATGTTCACGAAATTGAACTGTTTTTGTGCGACGCAGGGCTAACAAATAACCCCACGAACAAGGAATGACATCTGACCGACACAAATCCTTTGTTCTATCATGGGATGTGCAGGTTATATTAATGGGCCGTAATAGGCCATAGAATGCTACTAGACATGCACACCAAAAACACAAGCCATCAGTCACAGATAAATTAAGGGTAGCCCTTATGCTTAGGAGAACTGAGGGAGATATAGCATCTACTGGGGTCTGTGCAACACCTAAATCACGTTTTACACCGCGAAGCAAATGCTGTAGTTGAACATTGTTTGGTATTGGGTCTGGCAGCCCCTCAAATCGATGTAGTTGAGTCAATACATTCAGATACTGACGAACCGAGGCATATGTAAACTGTCTTACACGCACCAAGTATGTCACATACAGTTGTACAGTCTCAGCACCTACTGGGACAGACTCCTTATTGACTTTGGCACAAAAGTCTATATAGCAGTTTAGTTGTGCCTTGTATGTCGACATAGTACTGCTAGCCCACGCCTTCTCTTTTAATGTCCTTGTCTCTCCTTCTAAGAAATCCACCAAATCTATAACACATGAAGAGAGGTGACATATGTCTTAGTAGATTCACAATATTGAATGTCTCACATTGGAGGGATGGGGCCACATTATATAATTCACTTAATTTATCTGGCTCATGTAAACGCGAGGCAGCATCCGCAATCACATTATTCCTGCCAGGCAAATATTTTGCAGTAAAATGACAATTGAGAGACGCTGTAATCCAGAACATCTGTCGACAAATAGTCATAGCAACCGGGTTGCGAGAGGTACCCTTATTTAACCATGCTATAGCACTCTTGTTATCACTATATATAATCACACGTTTGTTCCTTAATAAGGAACCCCATCGATACACTGCCAACAGCATGCTAAGAAATTCCTTAACATTAATATGTTCCATATAATACATTGGTAGGTCGAGAGACCAGTTGACATGGAAATAGTCTCCCAGGTAATAACCTCCATCTCCTTCAGTACAGGCATCAGTTTGAAGGGAGATAACTGGTGAATTCTGGATGATGCTAGTACCATTAAAATGCTCCATGAAAGTATCCCACCAGTACAGATCTTGAAAAAACTCATTGTCTAACAACACACGCGATGTTTATAACTCTGTAAATTATCTTTGAGTGTAATGAGGCGTCGTAGGAATGATCTACCACCACACACAACTTGTGATGCCCAATTCAGCTTCCCAATAAGCACTTCTAACTGTTTTTTGCTTGCTCGTTTTTTAAGTGTAAAGTTGGTTATCAGCGCCTTAAACGCCATCAATTTCTCCTTTGGGAGTGAAAAAGTCATGTTTACCGTGTTAATTTCGATGCCAAGAAAGATCAAAACTTGGGATGGACTCTCCAGTTTTGAGTAGTTTATCGCGAAACCTAGTTGTCTAAGCACTGCAAGTAATGTCAACAAAGCTGTGTAACATGTGTCATAAGTCTCTCCCAACACTAGGAAATCATCCAAATAGGACAAAATTGTATAACCGTAACGATGATACATGATCCTGCAGACAGCGCTACTAAGAGTCTGAAAGATTTTTGGGCTCTTTTTTGCCCCAAATGGAAGTCTGGTATCGTATAAGTAAGTAGGAGTTGTGTCCCCTGAAAATGTCCACTGCAAGCCTGTAGCTGAATAGTTCGAGGGATGAACCCCAACTGAGCGATACGCGGAGCTAAGGTCAACCTTAGCAAGAAACATGCCAGGTTTGATATGTTTTGAAGCTTCTCTCAAATCCATGTATGTACAACTTCAATCACTAGAAATACAGTCATTTAGTGACCGACCAGCTGGACTACTAGCGTCATGTATTAACCGAATTTTACCATTTGATTTTGGTAAAAGCACCCAAAGCACTGATTATCGTTGGCTTTTCCTGACTAATCTTGTAATGGCCATTAGCAAGTTCATAATTAATTTGTTCCTCTACCTTATGCGAATTCATTGAACACGATTTATAATTTTTTATTTCCGCGGGCTCCTTTGGTTCCATGTCTATAATGTTAAACCCGTTCATCACGCCACTTAAAATGAACTTTCGATCTGGGTCATCAGTTGGTAGAAGTTTTTCCCATGCTTCATATTTCATGGACCCAGACCCTGTGGCCAGGAGCCCATCTACAACTTTTTTGGAAGCGAGTCTGGATGTGCGACACTAGCACTGTGTTCAAGAAAGCATGATGAGCACACATGAGCCAGTTTACATTGAGGAAAGTCACATACACCAGCATTGTATTTACGACAAATCTCTCTACCTTGTGGTGTAAAGGGACCTTTGACCTTGCGTCGAGGGTATGGGTGAGAGCGCGATGATGACATACTGGATAGGGTAGCTGAGCCATTTAACATTTGGACTGTCACATTGTTACTCTTTGGAATTAGCTGAAAATCAGTTAATTGTGGTTGGGGGGTTCCCCACGGGAAGTTCAGGTCGTGCTGTAACTCGCGATATTCTTTGTCATATAACAAAACACTTCCCCGAACATATTTACTGAAATATCGGTTGATGGTTTTGGTGTATTCTAGATACTGACTGATCAACACACTGTCAGAGCGGTCTTATTTCATTATATCTTGTAATATACGACTATTGCCATAGTTCCATTGTTCCACTGTGATTTTATGATAGTCCCGATCGAGTTTCTTTAGCCTTGTTACACCCGATTCAGACACAGTCAGTATTTCATCCTTTTCAAACTGAGATAATGGATCATCCCATAAATACTGATGGACAAAACGAGGTTTTTTCCTACCTGATGTCACTGATGGGGTTTCAGACTGTGGACCACGTGGTTTTGGTGTGACGTCATGACGTGGTTGGCAGGACGAGGTGTCGAAGTTTGTCCTTTTCTTTCTCGATACTTCTAAGAAGCTCCATCCGCTTAGACTCCATTTGGAGGCTTTTTAGAGTTCTTTCTAAATCTTGGAGCTCCCCTTCATCCCCCGTAGGCTGCAAATTTACAGGGGTCGTACATCGAGACGTAGCTGTGTCATGGGGGGTCGATACACGTGGTCCTGAAGCGTCTCCATGCTGCCATAGTTCAGTCTGTTCGTGACGATCATCGGATGAACTTAGCATTTCAGTTAGAACAAAGTCCTTTAATGCAGATGGCACCTTTCTGTGTCGTTTCTTTGACTGCTGGTCGTCCATAATATTTCAAGCAAAATTTAGAGCAAAAAAGGCACATGGCCTGCAGCGTGCGTAGACATAGCAAAACTAACTTACAGGATTAGAGAGTGCCAACCAAGGGCGGTAACTCGTAACAAATAAGACCCAAGGACGGCAACTCGCAGTAGCACATTACAGATCTCAAAATTCACTTTATCCTAAAATAATAATTTTTTTCACAATATCTTTATGTTCATCTTAAATAGAGACATGTGAGAAAAGGACAAAAATTTCACAGTTACTTTTCGGAATCTTAATTTTTGTTCTAGTTTTTTATTGTTATTTAGATTGTAAATTGTAAATTACATGTAGACTGCACGTGTAAAACATTGTAAACAAACTACAGAATGGGCTGCGTTTTTACCCATTTGTTTGATACCATGTACATATCTGTTTTTAACCCATTGTTTGATACCATGTACATATCTGTTTTACCCCTTTGTTTGATACCATGTACATATCTGTTTTTACCCCATTGTTTGATACCATGTACATATCTGTTTTTACCCATTTGTTTGATACCATGTACATATCTGTTTTTACCCATTTGTTTGATACCATGTACATATCTGTTTTTACCCATTTGTTTGATACCATGTACATATCTGTTTTTACCCATTTGTTTGATACCATGTACATATCTGTTTTTACCCATTTGTTTGATACCATGTACATATCTGTTTTTACCCATTTGTTTGATACCATGTACATATCTGTTTTTACCCATTTGTTTGATACCATGTACATATCTGTTTTTACCCATTTGTTTGATACCATGTACATATCTGTTTTTACCCATTTGTTTGATACCATGTACATATCTGTTTTTACCCCATTGTTTGATACCATGTACATATCTGTTTTTACCCATTTGTTTGATACCATGTACATATCTGTTTTTACCCATTTGTTTGATACCATGTACATATCTGTATAATCTGAGTATAAGGTGTAACTAGTGTCCCTACTCATTAAAACACCTATGTAGTGTCCCTACTCATTAAAACACCTATGCAGTGTCCTTACTCATTAAAACACCTATGTAGTGTCCCTACTCATTAAAACACCTATGTAGTGTTCCTACTCATTAAAACACCTATGAGGTGTTCCTACTCATTAAAACACCTATGTAGTGTCCCTACTAATTAAAACACCTGTGTAGTGTCCCTACTAATTAAAACACCTATGTAGTGTCCCTACTCATTAAAACACCTATGTAGTGTCCCTACTCATTAAAACACCTATGTAGTGTTCCTACTCATTAAAACACCTATGTAGTGTCCCTACTCATTAAAACACCTATGTAGTGTTCCTACTAATTAAAACACCTATGTAGTGTCCCTACTCATTAAAACACCTATGTAGTGTCCCTACTAATTAAAACACCTGTGTAGTGTCCCTACTCATTAAAACACCTATGTAGTGTCCCTACTCATTAAAACACCTATGTAGTGTTCCTACTAATTAAAACACCTATGTAGTGTTCCTACTAATTAAAACACCTATGTAGTGTCCCTACTAATTAAAACACCTGTGTAGTGTTCCTACTCATTAAAACACCTATGTAGTGTCCCTACTAATTAAAACACCTATGTAGTGTCTACTATGTATGTCCCTACTAATTAAAACACCTATGTAGTGTCCCTACTAATTAAAACACCTATGTAGTGTTCCTACTCATTAAAACACCTGTGTAGTGTTCCTACTAATTAAAACACCTATGTAGTGTTCCTACTAATTAAAACACCTATGTAGTGTCCCTACTCATTAAAACACCTACATGTATGTAGTGTCCCTACTCATTAAAACACCTATGTAGTGTTCCTACTAATTAAAACACCTATGTAGTGTTCCTACTCATTAAAACACCTATGTAGTGTCCCTACTCATTAAAACACCTATGTAGTGTCCCTACTCATTAAAACACCTATGTAGTGTCCCTACTCATTAAAACACCTATGTAGTGTTCCTATATTAAAACACCTTGTAGTGTCCTACTATTAAAAACCTATGTAGTGTTCCTACTACTCATTAAAACACCTATGTAGTGTCCCTACTCATTAAAACACCTATGTAGTGTTCCTACTCATTAAAACACCTATGTAGTGTTCCTACTAATTAAAACACCTATGTAGTGTCCCTACTAATAAAAAAATACCTATGTAGTGTTCCTACTCATTAAAACACCTGTGTAGTGTCCCTACTCATTAAAACACCTATGTAGTGTTCCTACTCATTAAAACACCTATGTAGTGTCCCTACTAATTAAAACACCTAAGTAGTGTTCCTACTCATTAAAACACCTATGTAGTGTCCCTACTCATTAAAACACCTATGTAGTGTCCCTACTCATTAAAACACATATGTAGTGTCCTACTCATTAAAACACCTATGTAGTGTCCCTACTCATTAAAACACCTATGTAGTGTCCCTACTAATTAAAACACCTATGTAGTGTCCCTACTAATTAAAACACCTATGTAGTGTCCCTACTAATTAAAACACCTATGTAGTGTCCCTACTCATTAAAACACCTATGTAGTGTTCCTACTCATTAAAACACCTATGTAGTGTTCCTACACTCATTAAAACACCTATGTAGTGTTCCTACTAATTAAAACACCTATGTAGTGTCCCTACTAATTAAAACACCTATGTAGTGTTCCTACTCATTAAAACACCTATGTAGTGTCCCTACTCATTAAAACACCTATGTAGTGTTCCTACTCATTAAAACACCTATGTAGTGTCCCTACTAATTAAAACACCTATGTAGTGTCCCTACTAATTAAAACACCTATTACCATTAAAACACCTATGTAGTGTTCCTACTCATTAAAACACCTATGTAGTGTCCTCTCATTAAAACACCTATGTAGTGTCTACTATTAAAACACCTATGTAGTGTCCCTACTCATTAAAACACCTATGTAGTGTCCCTACTCATTAAAACACCTATGTAGTGTCCCTACTAATTAAAACACCTATGTAGTGTCCCTACTAATTAAAACACCTATGTAGTGTCCCTACTATTAAAACACTAGTGTCCCTACTAATTAAAACACCTATGTAGTGTCCCTACTCATTAAAACACCTATGTAGTGTCCCTACTAATTAAAACACCTATGTAGTGTCCTATAATTAAAACACCTATGTAGTGTCCCTACTCATTAAAACACCTATGTAGTGTTCCTACTAATTAAAACACCTGTGTAGTGTCCCTACTCATTAAAACACCTATGTAGTGTTCCTACTCATTAAAACACCTATGTAGTGTCCCTACTCATTAAAACACCTATGTAGTGTCCCTACTCATTAAAACACCTATGTAGTGTCCCTACTAATTAAAACACCTATGTAGTGTTCCTACTCATTAAAACACCTATGTAGTGTTCCTACTCATTAAAACACCTATGTAGTGTCCCTACTCATTAAAACACCTATGTAGTGTTCCTACTCATTAAAACACCTATGTAGTGTCCCTACTCATTAAAACACCTATGTAGTGTCCCTACTCAATTAAAACACCTATGTAGTGTTCCTACTCATTAAAACACCTATGTAGTGTTCCTACTCATTAAAACACCTATGTAGTGTCCCTACTCATTAAAACACCTATGTAGTGTTCCTACTAATTAAAACACCTATGTAGTGTCCCTACTAATTAAAACACCTATGTAGTGTCCCTACTCATTAAAACACCTATGTAGTGTCCCTACTAATTAAAACACCTATGTAGTGTCCCTACTAATTAAAACACCTGTGTAGTGTCCCTACTAATTAAAACACCTATGTAGTGTCCCTACTAATTAAAACACCTATGTAGTGTCCCTACTAATTAAAACACCTATGTAGTGTTCCTACTAATTAAAACACCTATGTAGTGTTCCTACTAATTAAAACACCTATGTAGTGTCCCTACTCATTAAAACACCTATGTAGTGTTCCTACTCATTAAAACACCTATGTAGTGTCCCTACTCATTAAAAACACCTATGTAGTGTTCCTACTCATTAAAACACCTATGTAGTGTCCCTACTAATTAAAACACCTATGTAGTGTCCCTACTCATTAAAACACCTATGTAGTGTCCCTACTAATTAAAACACCTATGTAGTGTTCCTACTAATTAAAACACCTATGTAGTGTTCCTACTAATTAAAACACCTATGTAGTGTTCCTACTAATTAAAACACCTATGTAGTGTCCCTACTCATTAAAACACCTATGTAGTGTTCCTACTAATTAAAACACCTATGTAGTGTCCCTACTCATTAAAACACCTATGTAGTGTTCCTACTCATTAAAACACCTATGTAGTGTTCCTACTCATTAAAACACCTATGTAGTGTCCCTACTCATTAAAACACCTATGTAGTGTTCCTACTAATTAAAACACCTATGTAGTGTTCCTACTAATTAAAACACCTATGTAGTGTTCCTACTAATTAAAACACCTATGTAGTGTTCCTACTAATTAAAACACCTATGTAGTGTTCCTACTCATTAAAACACCTATGTAGTGTTCCTACTCATTAAAACACCTATGTAGTGTTCCTACTCATTAAAACACCTATGTAGTGTTCCTACTAATTAAAACACCTATGTAGTGTTCCTACTCATTAAAACACCTATGTAGTGTTCCTACTCATTAAAACACCTATGTAGTGTTCCTACTAATTAAAACACCTATGTAGTGTCCCTACTCATTAAAACACCTATGTAGTGTTCCTACTAATTAAAACACCTATGTAGTGTTCCTACTAATTAAAACACCTATGTAGTGTCCCTACTCATTAAAACACCTATGTAGTGTCCCTACTCATTAAAACACCTATGTAGTGTTCCTACTAATTAAAACACCTATGTAGTGTTCCTACTCATTAAAACACCTATGTAGTGTCCCTACTCATTAAAACACCTATGTAGTGTTCCTACTAATTAAAACACCTATGTAGTGTTCCTACTCATTAAAACACCTGTGTAGTGTCCCTACTCATTAAAACACCTATGTAGTGTTCCTACTCATTAAAACACCTATGTAGTGTCCCTACTAATTAAAACACCTATGTAGTGTCCCTACTAATTAAAACACCTATGTAGTGTTCCTACTCATTAAAACACCTATGTAGTGTCCCTACTCATTAAAACACCTATGTAGTGTCCCTACTAATTAAAACACCTATGTAGTGTTCCTACTAATTAAAACACCTATGTAGTGTCCCTACTAATTAAAACACCTATGTAGTGTTCCTACTCATTAAAACACCTATGTAGTGTCCCTACTCATTAAAACACCTATGTAGTGTCCCTACTAATTAAAACACCTGTGTAGTGTCCCTACTAATTAAAACACCTATGTAGTGTCCCTACTAATTAAAACACCTATGTAGTGTTCCTACTAATTAAAACACCTATGTAGTGTCCCTACTAATTAAAACACCTATGTAGTGTCCCTACTCATTAAAACACCTATGTAGTGTCCCTACTAATTAAAACACCTGTGTAGTGTCCCTACTCATTAAAACACCTGTGTAGTGTCCCTACTCATTAAAACACCTATGTAGTGTTCCCACTCATTAAAACACCTATGTAGTGTTCCTACTCATTAAAACACCTATGTAGTGTCCCTACTAATTAAAACACCTATGTAGTGTCCCTACTCATTAAAACACCTGTGTAGTGTATTGTAATGCGGCGTGTTGTTTACATATGCGTCAACGTGTGGAAGGCGTCTGTATGTTTTGGCGGAACTGCGTCGAGTTAAGCAAACTTCTTACTCTTTCATTCCTCTCTCCAAATCCGACACTTAAATAATTAGTGTCACCCCATGAGAGTTCACTTTCACTGTACCAAGCAGCAAGTCAAAAGTTTGGATGCTCCTCTTCCGATTATCAATCGATTTGGTGTGAAGCCCGTCTGCCGATGATTTGTGGCCCTTATAGCACCAGTCAACTGCTGAAAATGAACGTCCAGGTTTGCTCTCTACATAACTTTGGAGAGCTGCTTAAGAATGACACGGTTGTACTGCACATCTTACCCGTTCAAAGACAGATGATATGGCGGCGTCCTCGTTTTGCTCTCCCCGAAAAGAACTCTTCTGTGTTTGAGGACGTGACACCTAAAAGCATCTTCAAACACAGAAGAGTTACAATCAAAGACAAATTGTATGGCGGCGTCCTCGCTTTGCTGATATCGTGGGGATGCACAAAGGTCCTTGGTAAGGTTGCCGTCCATGTTCCTCCCCTGGTCAGTATGGATCTAATGATAAGTTCGAACTCCCGTCACCACATGTGAAAGAGTGCCCGAATGGTGTTTCTGTTTGAATACAACGAGCTTAAAGTGCGGCCTGCTGCTTCAGCCCTTTGCCGTATAATAAAGACAGCATGCGGTGAAAGGGAACGGGATCGCCGTCCACTCACACTGTTTTCAGGGCACTCCTTTGCGAATGAGTGTTACTGCATCAGAAACAACAACAATCTAGCGTTGAAGACGGGAAGTGAGCCCTATACGTTTTCTCGGCTACTCCTAGGAGGGACTGCATTTCCGCTCAGAATTTCCGTAATTGCTCCTAAGTCCGCTATATGCGGCTCTCTACTCTGCACCAATAGTATTAAAGTCAACACTAGGAGGAGTCCGTAGAACCAATCGTATATTGTAATATCACTCCGGAATGAGGACACTCTGATCTCTGGAAGCCTTGTGGTATGTCACAGCGCTCTTGACCAGCATGAGGATGTCATCCAGTGTGCGTGAGTCTTTTCAAGGCCACTCGGAGTTTATGATCACGTGTTGATCAAGAAATCATTGGAGGCTGAGTAACGGGCAAGTCTGTCGTATTTAGAGAGCCTGATGGGTCTCTCAGCGTGAAGTCAGGTATCGCCTCGAGGGTCAAAATTTTCAACTGGTTGGGATATCGCAATACGAATATCTGTGACTTCGGGTGGCCGTGGTTCCAGTGCTTACATAAGGTCAATACGAATTACTCCTCGGTCGATGCGTCGATGACCGGAAAAGCGTCGGGGGTGATTGTCGCGTAGGTGGTGATCGGTACCTTGTAACAGTTAAGTTTCACGCGGTAAGAGGAAGATCGAAGTTGGTTACCTTCACATTTTCGGATATTGCACCATTCTCCCTCTTAGGCTGGTAACAAGCCTACAAAAATGTATCTGTCACGTGCTCTGCTTTTTACGGTAAAACTTGGTTTTACCAGTATTGGGATCGCAATTCCGGAACTAGCTTTTTACCCCCCCGGCTGGTGTCGTGAAGAATAAACTGAATAACCACACATTTGTGGTATATGTAGTTGTAATTTGCACCCAGATACAATATAAACTAGTTTAGAATCATTCTGTAAACTTATTCAGCAGCATCAATATCAATTTAAGTGGATTGCGAAGAAAATAAGAAAATTGTGTCCTAGGCTCGGTTATAACCGGAACAAGGACGTTAAGCCCCATCAATCAATCAATCAATAAGAAAATTTAGTGAACTGCATTTCATTATAAAACTAATAATATTCAAGTCGCAAACAACATATACAAGTGGTGTCGTGGTAAGTCATGAGCTTTCTAAGCTGACGGCCGGGGTTCAACCCTTATCGTCGGCAGCTTATTTTTATTTTTTTTTTATTTCATATTTTTATTTGTTGTTAATTCACCATGCTTGAAAATATTCTTTTATTTTGTCTTTATATTTATTTTTGTTTTATTTTATTTTTATTTTCCAAAAGTTTATTCCAAACATAGACATGTACTGTATAGCATATACACTAAATTACGAACATCCCACTATTACGGCCACTTATTTTCAGTTCCGATTTTTTTTTCTTCAGAAATACAATCACACCGCTATTCCGTTTTACGACCAATTAACACTAATTGACCCTTTGATTATGACCACAGGCACATGTGACTTCACACCTCGCTGTGCCTCACCTTCCCGCACGCAGCAACCCGTGACCAACTACCCGCAGGTACATCAGTCAGTCTTTTGTTTCCGTCGACCTAATTATCAGATTATCTACCTGTACTAGGAGAGTGTTAATCGCCATCATTTGCAAGAAACCAGTAATGCAACGTTCTTTCGATAGCCCTGGTGGCGAGATCGAACGATTTAGGCAGTTCTTTCTCATACGTGTAACGCCAATGGAATTAAAATTCTTTAATGTATGAAATATATTGATCTTATTTCAGATATTTATGAAGTACCGTACGTCAATCATCTTATTTCAATAGATGTGTCATCTATTTTGTTGCGGTAAACAATCGGTGTTTTGCATTAGTTAAAAGTACGCTTGACTATTGCACAGTAGTCTTTCAAACACTTTACCGATTGTGATCGTAAGTTATTATTTGACCAATCATTGCACATGGCGGGATAATTAAAATCGATTTACGTAAATATTAATAATAATTTACACAGATCAATACCAATTTTAAAACACATAGATTCTCATTTACCTCGGGTGATACTCTGTGATAATTAAACCAGAGACATAGATAATTTAATTACTATCTAAATCTCTGATTAAACTAACGATATGTATTTGAATTATAATTAAAACATAATAGAAAGTAATGTCTAGAAAAAGTATTTTCATTTAGATTGTCAACAATTACTTCAGTGAAATTCAGTTTAAGATTTAAATAAGCACACACCATTAACTTTATTTAATGAAAAAAAATATGTCTATGCTCTAGAAATAAATGGTATAGTCATTATATGTCCATAATTTATCAAACTTTAAAAAATATTTGTAAATTATTGGTTTTGATTAGATACGCATGCATTAAAATATGATATGATTAAGATTCTAATGGCCGACAAAACTAATTGATCAAATATAGTAATTTGCAAATTTATCTTAACCAAAATATATCAAACTGGTTTTTTCCCCACACGTACATGTACATACTCAGCATGCTATGTTATGTTTCTTATGGTTTTTTTATATAAATGTAATGTATATGTCATGTCAAGTTTATGTTGATGTCCCATGTATTTGTAAATGTGTTAAATGCAAAAAATTGAACAAAAAAATATACATTTATATATACATGTATATTGCATTTTTCATAAAATTTCAATTTTGAAACAAAAATACAGTACATATATTATGTACCGGTCAGCTAGGATACAGAGTTTCTGTTCTTGATCGTCATGATCATAGACGAAACCTGGTCCACCTCAGAATTAAGACCACCTCGCTATTAAGACCACTTTTACTCAGACCACTGGGTGGTTTGAAAAGATATGTTTTAATGTAAATACTGTTATACATATTCTCAACACATGTTATATAATGTTTCTGACGTCCCTTGCTCATACACATTTTCATTTACAGCGGTTCGGAGCGGTAGGGAGCTGGGTTTTCGAGAAAAATATTTCAAAGATTAAAGGATAGATAACCACCCCATATATATACATCTCTTCGTATCTGTAGCAGTGTGCAGCCAAGCGTGAAGGTGTGATACATTGATCATGACCACATCAAAACAATAAGCAGTGATCTAGAGTTGGCTGTTCTATTGTTTAGAGGATTCAAGTGTTTCAAGTTTTTATTTCATCCAAATGCATAACAAGCATATAGGGAACAGTACAATTATTATCATTATAATATGACATACAATGTATACAAGTATAAGATGGCGGAGGACAATATTTCAGTATTTCAATATACTAATAAGCTACATATGTATAAAAGACGTGATCACAACAGAACCTACGTTGATGCTGACGGCAAATACAAAGCAATTTTATCATTTAATTAATTGTGAGCAGAGTTTTTCTTTTCTCTGTTGCACGAAACAAAAAGTTACCCAACATATTCAAAATTTTAACATATTTACTAGAGAATAATTCTATAAACTTATGCACGCTTGGTCTATGATAAAAATATCTGTTAATGTATTTTTCTCTTAATTCAGAATATGCCGGACAGAGAAGAACAAAATGTACTTCATCTTCGACGTCATTTTTATCACATAATGAACAAGTCCTTTGATTTCTACGAATATTATTATAACGTCCGGATTCGATATTAAGACTATGACATTGCATACGGAATTGGCTTAAAAACTTCTTGAATTTATGATTTACAGGCTTTATTAAATAGAACTGTGTACAAAAATTATCAACAATATGTTTATACAAATAACATTTAGGAGATACATCAAACGCACTATATAATTCTTGAACAAAAACATCATTAATACGTTGGTGGTATATTTGCAAAAAATGATTTTCATTTAAAACACATTGATTTTTCCAAACATATCCAAATCCCAAACTACAAAGTTCGTGCTTAATATGATAGACCCAATTCGTTTTACAATTAGGTTTTCTGCTATTCAATTCGACTAGTGCATCATAACAAGATTTCATAATGCAATTGTTTGTTTTCAATAGTTTTAACCAATATTTCATAACAACTGTCTTACGTTGAACATACAATGAATATCTACCCGTTTCGAAAAACACCATAGATGTATTGACTGTTTTTCTAACATTAAGTATGTCTTTAAGGAAAATGAGGTGAATTTTTTCAACTTGGGGCGAAACATCTTGCCCCCACACTTCACAACCATAATTTAATATGCATGTAACATATGTATCAAATAAGGATAATTTTGTTTCTGTGTTAAGGCTAAAGTTTTTTCATTTTTCTTTTTAATTGAAAGTATGCTTTCCTGCCTTGAGACGCTAATGTATCTTGTGCTACAGCAAATCTTCCATTAAAATTAAAAACCAAACCCAGGTAACAAAACTTATCAACAATTTCTATAGATTTTATCATTGAAAGTCCAGTTTTCACCAGGTAATATTCTTCTCCTTTTCCTAAATATAACAATTTTTGTTTTATCTGTGTTTACTTTTAAATTCCATTTAACCGTATAAGTCTGTAGACAGTTGAGCATATGCTAGAGGTCAGTAGCGTCTTCGGAAAATAAGACTGTATCATCTGCATACATTAGCATAAAAAGATTAAGTAACTGTAAGGGGTAACTTTGACAATCCGAGTTTATAAATTCACTTTCCATATCATTTACAAATAAAGAATATAGCATGGGAGACAAAGATTCCCCTTGTAATAAACCGACATGCAAATCGAACATGGCGGATAGTTTACCATTTAGTTTCACGCATGAACGTACATTATCATAAATTGATGAAATTACATTAAGTAATCGCCCTCTAATACCACTTTTCCAAAGTTTATGCCATAAATATCGATGATTAATACTATCAAAAGCCTTACTGTAATCAATAAAAGCACAATATAGTCGTTTGTTTTGCTCTATAGAATTAATAATTAAACTTTGCAACGCAAAGATAGCATCACTAGTACCAAACCCAGGCTTAAAACCAAATTGTGCATCGGTGACAATATCTTCACGAGCACTCCACTTTAACAAGCGCTTATTTAACAAGGACGTAAATAATTTAGCTAAATGACTAATTAACGTTATACCTCTATAATTGTTAACATTACTAATATCCCCCTTTTTATGCAGAGGAATTATGACACCTTGGGCCCATGACTCTGGAAAATAAGCAATTTGTAACATGGTATTAAATCATTTTAACAAAACTGGTAGTATTCGTTAAGAACCATATCGATGCCAGCAGCTTTGCCCTTAGGCAGAGCCTTAATTGCTTCAGCTATTTCCTCAATACTAAAATCTACATCTAACTCTGGATATACACACTCACAAGGTTAAGTGTCATTTTATAACGAAATCTTATCGTTTGGTTGTTTATGCAAATAAAATGAAAAAATTCGGAGGTGTTTAAAATATAAATGAAATTGTGATACATGTACGTACTATTCTGTACTAGGCAAATGTACTTATATAATTTGTAACACAATGTTTTTTTTCAGAGTAGATTATCATGTCAAAGTAAAATTGCTGAGTGAATCTGCTATAATATATATTGAAACCACTGAAGCTTATAATTTTCGTTACTGTAAAGGAAATTTTAGAAATATCAACCCATTTCAAATGATTCGACTGAACTAATTAAGTCTTCCCATCTTCTCCTCCCGGTAGGAGTTATTTTTTCATTACATTGTACAGATCAATATGAAATATTTAATGTAAGTAGGAAACAAATTTGACATATTTCAGAGTCAGCCGAATTCAGGTATTCTCTGATAGCAGATAATAAAACCGTGATATTCCACAAAATTAGTACTAATCTGATAGATTTGTATCAATTCATCAAAACAGTAAAAAGTAAGCGTGTCACTATCCTTCATTAAATCATATACTACAATTATGTTTTTCTTGAACCAAGCTTTATAAGAACTGTTTTTCTACCAATATTCATATTTCAAAGTAAATTATCATGTTCAAGCCTTATGAAAACAGTTTTGGAACCAATAGTCAAATTTCAAAGTAAATTATCATGTCAAAGTAAAATTTCTGAGTGAATTTGCGATCCGAATTTTGGACCTATCCTTGCTCCAAATTTTGCTGAACAACTTTCCATAATGTTTAATAAGAAGATATTTACAAATTGTAGTTAGAAAAGGACACTGATGACAATATCTGTCATTTAGGTAACTGGTGCCGTTACCGTTTGTTAGAATATATGTTGTAATGTACTACAAACTTGATAGACATAGAGAAAAAATATTAACATGTTTTGACAAAAAAACATCCTTCGTGCCATTTACATGTCGTTTAGTTAATTAACTCAGGTTATTTAGTTTTATAGTTAATATATATACATTCATGTACTTGAAACTTGATAAAGCATATACCGGTAAACAGCTGATAGCTGACAGAGATTTTTTTCTCTCTTTCCCTCTCTTTCCCCTCTTTCTCCCTGATATGTTGCCAAAGTAGTATTAGTGAAGTTATGAAGCATGAAAGTCATCCTTTATGACAATATACGTTAGTTATATATGTTACACGGTCTGACAACCATTAATTTTTGTAGTTATAGATAGTATGGTGTTCTTAAACTTGCTAGATACATTTTTGTTAAACAGGAAATCCTTGATGTCATTCATATTAGTCATTAAAGGTCAAATACGTGTACGGTATTGCGTAAACATTATATGAGATTTTATATAATATAACCAGTAAGTTTTTTCTTGATATCTGAAGAATGCCTGTTTAGTTTTTAACAAAAGAAAATCAATTTAATTTGACATTACAAGTCACCATAATGCTGAAACTTTTCTTTATATAAACTTGACAACATAAATACTTCCTCTTTGATTGAAGGTTCTGCACTGAAATGCATTATGTGTATTTAGAATAACTTGACCTGTACAAAATGTGAGAAAATAAATCAATGTGATAAATTATTATGACCAAATAAAAAAAACAATCATTTGTATTAGTTTTTCAGCCTTAGTTTAAGTCCTGTTTTCTTTGGATCGTTTTCCAATTTGCAGTTATACTGATAATATAACCATTGACTTATCAATCTTTAACACTCGAATCAACTCCTATCATCCAGAAGTTTTACCGCAGCAGTACTTTCAGTACTTTGATTGTTCTTGTCACGATGTAGGTAGACTTGGTCACCAACGCGGATAGTTGGACTGGTCGATCGTTAGGCAGACGGGGGATAACATTTCTCACCGTATGAGTGGGTTTTCTCTCTGGTCTGTTTCAACTTCAATGCGAGAACTTAATCGTCCACGGGTAATCGTCCACGGGAATTTGTTGGTTGAGGAATTGGTCACGTTGAGACAACATTTCCCTATACGATAGACCACGGCAACGAATGCGTGTGTTGGCTCGAGCAGTATACGTAGCGAGTGATATTTATAAGGATGTCATCATTCGGCACATTAGATCCTCACGAATAATTTCGTTTACAATCTCTTGAATAGCTTGTTCAGCTACCGGATTCTTTTAATGTTTTTCGTGTTACCGACCTCGGTGATCATACGGTGTTTAGCGTGAAGGTCATCGTCCACTAAAGAGTCCTGGAGCAGCATCAGTCCTTATCAATGCGAAGGGACCGTCCAGCGGACAGAAAGGAACGCATAACAGCAAGATTCCATTTCGGGAGTGTCACAACGTACATCTTTGATGAGCTTTGTTGAGGTGTTCGACGTTACACAGTCGCGGACGAGAACAAGTTAACAAGTTTTTATTTACTTTGAGTCTGCAGACTCATCAGTTTGATATACATCCATACATTAATACATGGCATTTAAATTGATACCGATAGACAGTAGTACATTCGGAAGAGTATAACTAATTGATTAATGAAGATCGTTTTGCTAAGTTCTATAATTATTTCACATTTATTACATTAAAAAGTTGTAGTAGTTAATACATACTTGGTTTTTTAAAATAATAGTTTTTTTATGAATTTTTGACGGATATCAGAGTAACATGGACATTTCAAAACAAATTGAAATTCATCTTCAACATCATTTAAATTACACAAAGTCCATATTCTTAAATGTTGTGGTATATTTTGGTAGCGAACCTTTTCTACATTAAGACTGTGTGCAGTGATTCTTATTTTGGTAATTTCTTTGAGAAGATCTTTTAAGATTGGTTTTCTTAAATAGTTTTGTAAACCAAAATTGTGATCAAGATACGAGTAAAGAAGATGAGTTATCGTTCACGCTGGATAACATCGGCTGCGAACTGACTGCCGACTGCCGAGGGAGTTTCGGAGAAAGTTGAGTGACCACAAACGTTGGAACTGTGTTCAAAGAAGCACATTGGTGACAGCCGACAGAAACGCAGTGGATAGCGGTATCCATGTCTAGAGCGTAAAGGTATAGAATCACAAGTTTTGAGTTGATGGTGTGAAGGATGCCCTAGCTGTGAGTAATCCGTCGAGAACCTGTCGTGGGACGATAATGCTGTTGGTTGATTTCGCAAATGGAGTGTTTCGTTTAACAACCAGTAGTCTATCTTTGGAAAGCGAAACCACATTTACGTAGCGTTTAATGTCACGTACGTTGGTAAGCTTTTAATGGGCGTGTACCTCGCTTGAGATCTACGACACAAATCACTACTGAATGCCTATTCATGCTGACCGGCTTTTGAATGGCATAGCTACAGATCTACAGAACCATTCACAATTTCACTTTCAGAAACACCACCCACGACTGACTCTGATGACACATTGACAAAAGTGCAGATCTGACATGTACGTTCCTAACAATTCGGTGCTTTGCGACTTGAGAAACCAGCAGGCAGATTGGCTGTGCCTGCTACATGTCGAATGGAAATTGGAATCGACCGGCAGTTGACAGGAATGTCGTCACACGAGGGCTAACAGAGAACTCACCCTGACAGAGTGTACGAAGGCCTGTGCACATGGTTTGCTATCTGTGTGGGCACAAGTGTATTCAATGTGATGTTGATGTCCCCGCTTGAAAACACCCATTCTCTCAAGTTCATCAAACTCTTTGAGTTCTACGAGTTGGGGTTGTGAATATTTTGAGCCCTGCCTTTCCGCTGTGGAGGCTGGACGGGACCAATATTACTGTCGTGACAGCCTAACCGAGATAATTGGTTTGTAGGCGAGGCTAAACCGTGTGTTATGTGTGACAACGTGTGATAGATCTATCCTGAACTTATCGGGTATCACCGTATAGTACATAGAACTACAGGGTGTGTCCATTCTGTCTATTACCTGTAGCTTTTACAACAGAAGCTTCTTAAAAAAATCAATTGTTGTGGAATGAAGTACATAGATCTGGCAATAAATGCGGTAACGCGGTTTTCAGCCGGGATCACGTTACAAAGAGAACACCGTAATGACTGCCGTAAGTTTACCTCTGTTTGTATCAATGCCGTCTAAAGCACTTTTTAATTCACTCCAGATTCGTCGGCTGTTAATGGATTTCTTACCGAATGTGCCGTTTTTTCAAACATTCAAGGACAAATATAGTACGTTCGTAGATCTAAGGTTGTTATTATTAATAGCCTCTAAATACCCTTATCTAGCATATTTAAATATTCTAAAATGACCGATGGAATTGTTTACGTCGTACGAACATTCCTCTCCTATACACGGGTCATTATTTCATGACTGTTAATTGAAGGTTGCTTAACTTTCTCATATTCTATAAACTTTAAGAATTCGTTGGTAATTTTGCTTGGGCTCCGATGAACATGTGACTGGGTCAAACGTCCCCCGTGCAGTCACATTCTTTATAATCTTGTGACAACCTTCTCTCGTAATACCAGTTGGTTTTTGATGCTGTGAAACAGCATTCTTAAGTACGCTCGGAGAGCCTGTGCACATCTAAGCAATAAAACCACTCCGCGATGAAAATTTAATGTTGTTTTGTTCATTTTACATATTACTTGATAGTATGAATAAATCGAACCTCAGTATTCAAAAACACAAACATTGAATTTGTACAGACATATGCACCATAGACGGTGTGTTTAAAGTGTTCAGTAGGGACTCCATGATTTATGTATACCTACGCGTCATATGTACGGTCCCAAAAATCAGACTTTCGGTGGATTTTGGAGTGTGTATGTTTTTATCAATTTTACGTTATTTATGCTACTGATCGATTAATGTAATGAAATGTTAGGAAGATAATTGCAAAAGAAAGTTCTTATAACGGTTATAGATGTTTTTGTTTCGGTTGCATTGACGAACTATATCTGATGATATTATTGCGCAGTAAAAGTTAAGGGTTATGAGGTTCCTCCCTTGTTCTGTCACTGGGAGCTAGTTGTGCCTTTTGTTTATCGACAACTGCATTATATTGAAAGGGGAAAAGTACAAAGTTTTTCAACATAAACTTACAAAATATTATGATAATATAGATATATATATATACGAGCTACTAAGAGTGACAAATGAACTTATATTTGCGTGTAATGTACGGTAGCCTTACGAAGACTTGCTAAAGTCCGCTGCATTGCATGAAGTTTTCTTGACGTTATCCTTCTTATAAATTCAAAAGAAATTTGAGTGTTATAAGTAACTAAATAATGTACCTTTTATTAAGCAAAAATATCTGGCCATGATTTATTATTATTCAAAAGTCGACAAAGCAAAAATCACGATAATATGTTCTTCACGATAATATGTCGCCAACAAGTACAGTTCTTACGAAGACTTGCTAAAGTCCGATGCATTACATGAAGTTTTTTTTATGTTACCGACTAGCGTCTTGTGAATTTGAAATAAATCTGAGTTTTATACGTAACGAAATCACGTACCTTTTATTTGGCAAAAGTATTTGGCCATGATTTAATAGTCAAAAGTCGTCAAAGCAACCCATGTTATTTTCCAAAAAGGAAACAAACATATATCCGGAAATCGTAATATTTATATTTTTCTGAAAATATTCTTAAATGTTAAGTAGATACGGCTATGTTAACTATGATTATTTTTTGTCTTTGAAGAGATGATGAAATTGATAATTTTAGTAATTAATAAAGAATTATAAAAAATGAAACTCAGATTCTGACCGGTTTTATTGGTGTTGAAATCGTTATTTCAATATGAAATGTATTTCAGGAAAATGAGTTATGCAACTTATTGTTCTTGAATCAACTTTAAATATAATGAAATAAATACGGTATACCGTAAATATATTTTGTTTAACTCCAAAATTCAACACTGCACACTTACATGTAATTAGTATACTAAATTCAATATTTAAATGAAAAACCAATTTCTTTATTCCTTTGTTTGAGTCCTTCATTCACAGCATCTATGAGTGGCCTTGGCACTTTGATTTTTTTACTAATCTCATGAAAAGATAATCCTTTATAATGAACATAAAGTATCTCACGACGAAGTTTACCGTACGTCAGTACCCCGTTAGCATAAGATCTTCCACACATGTTTTCTTATAGGGCGCAGCCATATTGCCTATCAAACTCTTGAACATTGTCAGATAAACTCCGCCCACTCGTTCTATCGCCTGACGTCGGGTAGGCCATGTAAACTCCGCCCCTCCAGACGATTGACAGAACCATTCATATCTGTCGCTCAACATATTACATCGTTTCTTTTGTCAACGGTTAGGCCAACACGACAGTAACATGTGCGTAAAATGGTCCAACGGCGCTATTGTAGCCTTGAAAGGTTGGGTTGAAAACGTCATCAAGCTCTAGCTGTAATTTCTCTAAGTCTGCTTTGACATTTCATGGCAAAATTGTATCAGGGTCTAGTTTGATGCGATCAGAGTGACGTTCTGAAGTAGTAGGTGTTAATTTAGGCACAGTGCTAATATTTATTTAAAGTAATTATTCAAAATGCTTACAAAGAGGTGAAAATATTCGTAATTTTACGAGAAATAGATCGGTAATGGCGACCTCTTCATTCTCTCCATAGCCATAATCTAACGATATGACTAGTCATAAACAAAACATGTTTTCTTCCTTTTGCGTTGCAATGCTAGCGCCATGTATATTTTTAAAATAATCAAGTTGTTATCTTTCTATTGAAACCAAATTAAATTTATTCCATCACACATATTTCTAATATTTTTTGAGAAAAAAAATCACGATAATATGTTTAGTAAAATGACGCGACCACCAATTTATCGACCTTTTTCAAACGACTGTTTTTACTGTAAAATATTCTATAAATTACCTAACGACTTATTTCTTTGAAGTCTTAATACTTACCGACCCAGAATTCCCCGTTTAAGTCGCCAAATCCTGTCTGATATTCCGTCCAATTACGGTAGAAGTCTACAGTACCGTCCTGTCTGTTCTGTATCACCTGGAGGTTAAAATCACAGAAAATACATATTAATGCAGCAAACGCAGAAGTTCCGGATCAGACGTCAGATTTCAACCTACCGTCAATAAAACAGTCAAAAGAATACACCGGATGATTTTTATCACATAACTACAAAAACGTACAGTTCAAAGACTTCCACTTAAAAATGTACATGTATTGCGAAAATCCAGCGGTGGCCGTCCTCGAAATTCGGATGCAGCATCATTTTTCCTGTCATTTCATTGTGTCTGTATTGACGTCATAATGAATTTTCAGTCAAATAAAATCGCTTCAGGTCATATTACACTAAAGACCTATGAAAACACAAGGGAAAGCGTTCCACATTACCAGAGGATATAACACGAATATACCGCAGTCTCCAAAAACACGCACTACGAACACTTGATGCCGTCGTCAAATTAACCTGGCTAAAAGGAAAGGGATAATAATCCTATTGTTGTCACTGACCCACCACTCTCTGTTGTTATACCAATAAAAGACAGCTAGAGATAATAATCCTATTGTTGTCACTGACCCATCACTCTCTGTTGTTAAACCAATAAAACACAGCTAGGGTAAATAATCCTATTGTTGTCACTGACCCACCACTCTCTGTTGTTAAACCAATAAAAGACAGCTAGAGATAATAACTCTATTGTTGTCACTGACCCACCACTCTCTGTTGTTAAACCAATAAAAGACAGCTAGAGTTAATAATCCTATTGTTGTCACTGACCCACCACTCTCTGTTGTTAAACCAATAAAAGACAGCTAGAGTTAATAATCCTATATTGTCACTGACCCACCACTCTCTGTTGTTAAACCAATAAAACACAGCTAGAGTTAATAATCCTATTGTTGTCACTGACCCACCACTCTCTGTTGTTAAACCAATAAAAGACAGCTAGAGTTAATAATCCTATTGTTGTCACTGGCCCACCACTCTCTGTTGTTAAACCAATAAAAGACAGCTAGAGTTAATAATCCTATTGTTGTCACTGACCCACCACTCTCTGTTGTTACACCAATAAAAGACAGCTAGGGTTAATAATCCTATTGTTGTCACTGACCCACCACTCTCTGTTGTTAAACCAATAAAAGACAGCTAGGGTTAATAATCCTATTGTTGTCACTGACCCACCACTCTCTGTTGTTAAACCAATGAAAGACAGCTAGAGTTAATAATCCTATTGTTGTCACTGACCCACCACTCTCTGTTGTTAAACCAATAAAAGACAGCTAGGGTTAATAATCCTATTGTCGTCACTGACCCACCACTCTCTGTTGTTAAACCAATAAAAGACAGCTAGAGTTAATAATCCTATTGTTGTCACTGACCCACCACTCTCTCTTGTTGTTAAACCAATAAAAGACAGCTAGGGTTAATAATCCTATTGTCGTCACTGACCCACCACTCTCTGTTGTTAAACCAATAAAAGACAGCTAGGATTAATAATCCTACTATTGTCACTGACCCACCACTCTCTGTTGTTAAACCAATAAAAGACAGCTAGGGTTAATAATCCTATTGTTATCACTGACCCACCACTCTCTGTTGTTAAACCAATAAAAGACAGCTAGAGTTAATAATCCTATTGTTGTCGCTGACCCACCACTCTCTGTTGTTAAACCAATAAAAGACAGCTAGGGTTAATAATCCTATTGTTGTCACTGACCCACCACTCTCTGTTGTTAAACCAATAAAAGACAGCTAGAGTTAATAATCCTATTGTTGTCACTGACCCACCACTCTCTGTTGTTAAACCAATAAAAGACAGCTAGGGTTAATAATCCTATTGTTATCACTGACCCACCACTCTCTGTTGTTAAACCAATAAAAGACAGCTAGGGTTAATAATCCTATTGTTGTCACTGACCCACCACTCTCTGTTGTTAAACCAATAAAAGACAGCTAGGGTTAATAATCCTATTGTTATCACTGACCCACCACTCTCTGTTGTTAAACCAATAAAAGACAGCTAGGGTTAATAATCCTATTGTTGTCACTGCCCACCACTCTCTGTTGTTAAACCAATAAAAGACAGCTAGGGTTAATAATCCTATTGTTGTCACTGACCCACCACTCTCTGTTGTTAAACCAATAAAAGACAGCTAGAGTTAATAATCCTATTGTTGTCACTGACCCACCACTCTCTGTTGTTAAACCAATAAAAGACAGCTAGAGTTAATAATCCTATTGTTGTCACTGACCCACCACTCTCTGTTGTTAAACCAATAAAAGACAGCTAGGGTTAATAATCCTATTGTTGTCACTGACCCACCACTCTCTGTTGTTAAACCAATAAAAGACAGCTAGAGTTAATAATCCTATTGTTGTCACTGACCCACCACTCTCTGTTGTTAAACCAATAAAAGACAGCTAGGGTTAATAATCCTATTGTTGTCACTGACCCACCACTCTCTGTTGTTAAACCAATAAAACACAGCTAGGGTTAATAATCCTATTGTTGTCACTGACCCACCACTCTCTGTTGTTAAACCAATAAAAGACAGCTAGGGATAATAATCCTATTGTCGTCATTGGCCTACCACTCTCTGTTGTTAAACCAATAAAAGACAGCTAGAGTTAATAATCCTATTGTTGTCACTGACCCACCACTCTCTTTTGTTAAACCAATAAAAGACAGCTAGGGTTAATAATCCTATTGTTGTCACTGACCCACCACTCTCTGTTGTTAAACCAATAAAAGACAGCTAGGGTTAATAATCCTATTGTTGTCACTGGCCCACCACTCTCTTTTGTTAAACCAATAAAAGACAGCTAGGGTTAATAATCCTATTGTTGTCACTGGCCCACCACTCTCTGTTGTTAAACCAATAAAAGACAGCTAGGGTTAATACTCCAATTGTTGTCACTGACCCACCACTCTCTTTTGTTAAACCAATAAAAGACAGCTAGGGTTAATAATCCTATTGTTGTCACTGGCCCACCACTCTCTGTTGTTAAACCAATAAAAGACAGCTAGGGTTAATAATCCTATTGTAGTCACTGACCCACCACTCTCTGTTGTGAAACCAATAAAAGACAGCTAGAGTTAATAATCCTATTGTTGTCACTGACCCACCAATCTCTGTTGTTAAACCAATAAAAGACAGCTAGGGTTAATAATCCTATTGTTATCGCAGACCCACCACTCTCTGTTGTTAAACCAATAAAAGACAGCTAGGGTTAATAATCCTATTGTTGTCACTGACCCACCACTCTCTGTTGTTAAACCAATAAAAGACAGCTAGGGTTAATAATCCTATTGTTATCACAGACCCACCAATCTCTGTTGTTAAACCAATAAAAGACAGCTAGGGTTAATAATCCTATTGTTATCGCAGACCCACCACTCTCTGTTGTTAAACCAATAAAAGACAGCTAGGGTTAATAATCCTATTGTTGTCACTGACCCACCACTCTCTGTTGTTAAACCAATAAAAGACAGCTAGGGTTAATAATCCTATTGTTGTCACTGACCCACCACTCTCTGTTGTTAAACCAATAAAAGACAGCTAGGGTTAATAATCCTATTGTTATCGCAGACCCACCACTCTCTGTTGTTAAACCAATAAAAGACACAGCTAGGGTTAATAATCCTATTGTTGTCACTGACCCACCACTCTCTGTTGTTAAACCAATAAAACACAGCTAGGGTTAATAATCCTATTGTAGTCACTGACCCACCACTCTCTGTTGTTAAACCAATAAAAGACAGCTAGAGTTAATAATCCTATTGTTGTCACTGACCCACCACTCTCTGTTGTTAAACCAATAAAAGACAGCTAGAGTTAATAATCCTATTGTTGTCACTGACCCACCACTCTCTGTTGTTAAACCAATAAAAGACAGCTAGGGTTAATAATCCTATTGTTGTCACTGACCCACCACTCTCTGTTGTTAAACCAATAAAACACAGCTAGAGTTAATAATCCTATTGTTGTCACTGACCCACCACTCTCTGTTGTTAAACCAATAAAAGACAGCTAGAGTTAATAATCCTATTGTTGTCACTGACCCACCACTCTCTGTTGTTAAACCAATAAAAGACAGCTAGAGTTAATAATCCTATTGTTGTCACTGACCCACCACTCTCTGTTGTTAAACCAATAAAAGACAGCTAGAGTTAATAATCCTATTTTGTCACTGACCCACCACTCTCTGTTGTTAAACCAATAAAAGACAGCTAGAGTTAATAATCCTATTGTTGTCACTGACCCACCACTCTCTGTTGTTAAACCAATAAAAGACAGCTAGAGTTAATAATCCTATTGTTGTCACTGACCCACCACTCTCTGTTGTTAAACCAATAAAAGACAGCTAGAGTTAATAATCCTATTGTTGTCACTGACCCACCACTCTCTGTTGTTAAACCAATAAAAGACAGCTAGGGTTAATAATCCTATTGTTGTCACTGACCCACCACTCTCTGTTGTTAAACCAATAAAAGACAGCTAGAGTTAATAATCCTATTGTTGTCACTGACCCACCACTCTCTGTTGTTAAACCAATAAAAGACAGCTAGGGTTAATAATCCTATTGTTATCACTGACCCACCACTCTCTGTTGTTAAACCAATAAAAGACAGCTAGGGTTAATAATCCTATTGTTATCACTGACCCACCACTCTCTGTTGTTAAACCAATAAAAGACAGCTAGAGTTAATAATCCTATTGTTGTCACTGACCCACCACTCTCTGTTGTTAAACCAATAAAAGACAGCTAGGGTTAATAATCCTATTGTTGTCACTGACCCACCACTCTCTCTGTTGTTAAACCAATAAAAGACAGCTAGGGTTAATAATCCTATTGTTGTCACTGACCCACCACTCTCTGTTGTTAAACCAATAAAAGACAGCTAGGGTTAATAATCCTATTGTTGTCACTGACCCACCACTCTCTGTTGTTAAACCAATAAAAGACAGCTAGGTTAATAATCCTATTGTTGTCGCTGACCCACCACTCTCTGTTGTTAAACCAATAAAAGACAGCTAGGATTGATAATCCTATTGTTGTCACTGACCCACCACTCTCTGTTGTTAAACCAATAAAAGACAGCTAGGGTTAATAATCCTATTGTTGTCACTGACCCACCACTCTCTGTTGTTAAACCAATAAAAGACAGCTAGAGTTAATAATCCTATTGTTGTCACTGACCCACCACTCTCTGTTGTTAAACCAATAAAAGACAGCTAGGGTTAATAATCCTATTGTTATCACTGACCCACCACTCTCTGTTGTTAAACCAATAAAAGACAGCTAGGGTTAATAATCCTATTGTTGTCACTGACCCACCACTCTCTGTTGTTAAACCAATAAAAGACAGCTAGATTTAATAATCCTATTGTTGTCACTGACCCACCACTCTCTGTTGTTAAACCAATAAAAGACAGCTAGGGTTAATAATCCTATTGTTGTCACTGACCCACCACTCTCTGTTGTTAAACCAATAAAAGACAGCTAGGGTTAATAATCCTATTGTTGTCACTGACCCACCACTCTCTGTTGTTAAACCAATAAAAGACAGCTAGGGTTAATAATCCTATTGTTGTCACTGACCCACCACTCTCTGTTGTTAAACCAATAAAAGACAGCTAGGGTTAATAATCCTATTGTTGTCACTGACCCACCACTCTCTGTTGTTAAACCAATAAAAGACAGCTAGAGTTAATAATCCTATTGTTGTCACTGACCCACCACTCTCTGTTGTTAAACCAATAAAAGACAGCTAGAGTTAATAATCCTATTGTTGTCACTGACCCACCACTCTCTGTTGTTAAACCAATAAAAGACAGCTAGGGTTAATAATCCTATTGTTGTCACTGACCCACCACTCTCTGTTGTTAAACCAATAAAAGACAGCTAGAGTTAATAATCCTATTGTTGTCACTGACCCACCACTCTCTGTTGTTAAACCAATAAAAGACAGCTAGGGTTAATAATCCTATTGTTGTCACTGACCCACCACTCTCTGTTGTTAAACCAATAAAAGACAGCTAGAGTTAATAATCCTATTGTTGTCACTGACCCACCACTCTCTGTTGTTAAACCAATAAAAGACAGCTAGGGTTAATAATCCTATTGTTGTCACTGACCCACCACTCTCTGTTGTTAAACCAATAAAAGACAGCTAGGGTTAATAATCCTATTGTTGTCACTGACCCACCACTCTCTGTTGTTAAACCAATAAAAGACAGCTAGGGTTAATAATCCTATTGTTGTCACTGACCCACCACTCTCTGTTGTTAAACCAATAAAAGACAGCTAGGGTTAATAATCCTATTGTTGTCACTGACCCACCACTCTCTGTTGTTAAACCAATAAAAGACAGCTAGGGTTAATAATCCTATTGTTGTCACTGACCCACCACTCTCTGTTGTTAAACCAATAAAAGACAGCTAGGGTTAATAATCCTATTGTTGTCACTGACCCACCACTCTCTGTTGTTAAACCAATAAAAGACAGCTAGGGTTAATAATCCTATTGTTGTCACTGACCCACCACTCACTGGTTGTTAAACCAATAAAAGACAGCTAGGGTTAATACTCCAATTGTTGTCACTGACCCACCACTCTCTGTTGTTAAACCAATAAAAGACAGCTAGGGTTAATAATCCTATTGTTGTCACTGACCCACCACTCTCTTTTGTTAAACCAATAAAAGACAGCTAGGGTTAATAATCCTATTGTTGTCACTGACCCACCACTCTCTGTTGTTAAACCAATAAAAGACAGCTAGGGTTAATAATCCTATATTGTCACTGACCCACCACTCTCTGTTGTTAAACCAATAAAAGACAGCTAGGGTTAATAATCCTATTGTTGTCACTGACCCACCACTCTCTGTTGTTAAACCAATAAAAGACAGCTAGGGTTAATAATCCTATTGTTGTCACTGACCCACCACTCTCTGTTGTTAAACCAATAAAAGACAGCTAGGGGTTAATAATCCTATTGTTGTCACTGACCCACCACTCTCTTTTGTTAAACCAATAAAACACAGCTAGGGTTAATAATCCTATTGTTGTCGCTGACCCACCACTCTCTGTTGTTAAACCAATAAAAGACAGCTAGGATTGATAATCCTACTATTGTCACTGACCCACCACTCTCTGTTGTTAAACCAATAAAAAGACAGCTAGGGTTAATAATCCTATTGTTGTCACTGACCCACCACTCTCTGTTGTTAAACCAATAAAAGACAGCTAGGGTTAATAATCCTATTGTTGTCACTGACCCACCACTCTCTGTTGTTAAACCAATAAAAGACAGCTAGAGTTAATAATCCTATTGTTGTCACTGACCCACCACTCTCTGTTGTTAAACCAATAAAAGACAGCTAGGGTTAATAATCCTATTGTTGTCACTGACCCACCACTCTCTGTTGTTAAAACCAATAAAAGACAGCTAGGGTTAATAATCCTATTGTTGTCACTGACCCACCACTCTCTGTTGTTAAACCAATAAAAGACAGCTAGGGTTAATAATCCTATTGTTGTCACTGACCCACCACTCTCTTTTGTTAAACCAATAAAAGACAGCTAGAGTTAATAATCCTATTGTTGTCACTGACCCACCACTCTCTGTTGTTAAACCAATAAAAGACAGCTAGAGTTAATAATCCTATTGTTGTCACTGACCCACCACTCTCTCTGTTGTTAAACCAATAAAAGACAGCTAGAGTTAATAATCCTATTGTTGTCACTGACCCACCACTCTCTGTTGTTAAACCAATAAAAGACAGCTAGGGTTAATAATCCTATTGTCGTCACTGACCCACCACTCTCTGTTGTTAAACCAATAAAAG
This sequence comes from Argopecten irradians, assembly GCF_041381155.1. Classification (NCBI taxonomy): domain Eukaryota; kingdom Metazoa; phylum Mollusca; class Bivalvia; order Pectinida; family Pectinidae; genus Argopecten; species Argopecten irradians. Next base: position 634,718 of record NC_091146.1, on the reverse strand, counting down.
ACAGCTAGGGTTAATAATCCTATTGTTGTCACTGACCCACCACTCTCTGTTGTTAAACCAATAAAAGACAGCTAGAGTTAATAATCCTATTGTTGTCACTGACCCACCACTCTCTGTTGTTAAACCAATAAAAGACAGCTAGGGTTAATAATCCTATTGTTGTCACTGACCCACCACTCTCTGTTGTTAAACCAATAAAAGACAGCTAGAGTTAATAATCCTATTGTTGTCACTGACCCACCACTCTCTGTTGTTAAACCAATAAAAAGACAGCTAGAGTTAATAATCCTATTGTTGTCACTGACCCACCACTCTCTGTTGTTAAACCAATAAAAGACAGCTAGAGTTAATAATCCTATTGTTGTCACTGACCCACCACTCTCTGTTGTTAAACCAATAAAAGACAGCTAGAGTTAATAATCCTATTGTTGTCACTGACCCACCACTCTCTGTTGTTAAACCAATAAAAGACAGCTAGAGTTAATAATCCTATTGTTGTCACTGACCCACCACTCTCTGTTGTTAAACCAATAAAAGACAGCTAGAGGTTAATAATCCTATTGTTGTCACTGACCCACCACTCTCTGTTGTTAAACCAATAAAAGACAGCTAGAGTTAATAATCCTATTGTTGTCACTGACCCACCACTCTCTGTTGTTAAACCAATAAAAGACAGCTAGAGTTAATAATCCTATTGTTGTCACTGACCCACCACTCTCTGTTGTTAAACCAATAAAAGACAGCTAGAGTTAATAATCCTATTGTTGTCACTGACCCACCACTCTCTGTTGTTAAACCAATAAAAGACAGCTAGGGTTAATAATCCTATTGTTGTCACTGACCCACCACTCTCTGTTGTTAAACCAATAAAAGACAGCTAGAGTTAATAATCCTATTGTTGTCACTGACCCACCACTCTCTGTTGTTAAACCAATAAAAACAGCTAGAGTTAATAATCCTATTGTTGTCACTGACCCACCACTCTCTGTTGTTAAACCAATAAAAGACAGCTAGGTTAATAATCCTATTGTTGTCACTGACCCACCACTCTCTGTTGTTAAACCAATAAAAGACAGCTAGGGTTAATAATCCTATTGTTATCACTGACCCACCACTCTCTGTTGTTAAACCAATAAAAGACAGCTAGAGTTAATAATCCTATTGTTGTCACTGACCCACCACTCTCTGTTGTTAAACCAATAAAAGACAGCTAGAGTTAATAATCCTATTGTTGTCACTGACCCACCACTCTCTGTTGTTAAACCAATAAAAGACAGCTAGAGTTAATAATCCTATTGTTGTCACTGACCCACCACTCTCTGTTGTTAAACCAATAAAAGACAGCTAGAGTTAATAATCCTATTGTTGTCACTGACCCACCACTCTCTGTTGTTAAACCAATAAAAGACAGCTAGGGTTAATAATCCTATTGTCGTCACTGACCCACCACTCTCTGTTGTTAAACCAATAAAAGACAGCTAGGGTTAATAATCCTATTGTTGTCACTGACCCACCACTCTCTGTTGTTAAACCAATAAAAGACAGCTAGGGTTAATATACTGCCGGGTAAGAATGCACTACAACCTCTGAGACCTATACAGGAAATATTGATGAGATAATATTAATATTTTATACACAGTCTGCACATATAAGTCTAATATCTCATACCACGTAATTATAAACAGCTCTGTGTTGCAGTTACCCTGATCACGACAAAATAGACATTTTAAGTTAACCTAATCATTATGTTGCAGTTACCCTGATCACGACAAAATAGACATTTTAAGTTACCCTAATCATATGCAATTTTACATGCTTGATTTTAACGTCTATGGATCTTTATGCATATGACTTACTCTTAAAATATTGCTGATATCGTACGAAGACGCGATCTACTGCGGTTATACAAGAAAAACATCCGTCTATGCTGTAAACAGACTGTCGCCATTTTGGATATGGGTAACTGCTGTTACCCAAATCCGGTTCCCCCATGTGAGGCTATTACTGTGACGAATCCTATCAGACGTTAAAAGAACCGAGTGAATATACATAATATGTAAGTTGTCTTGGTTATTTGTTTATTTAGACATTTTTGCCCACCATGATCAGATAGTGGGCTTTCGTCCGTGGTGCGGTGTCCGTCGTCCGCCGTCCGATCGTCGTCCATCCGTAAACAATGCTTGTTACTGCTATATCTTGAGACGTACGCCACGAATATTTCTCAAATTGAAAATACATGGTCCTCTTGGTCCCTAGGAGTGTCATGCTGATTTTCAGACTGATCCGAAAATAAAGATTATCTTGAATTTTGATAATTGAAGTTTGTTACAGATATTTCTCAGAAAGTACCAAAGGTATTTGTCTCAAATTTGATGTGCAGGTTTCCCTAGGGCCCTCGCTGTGCATGATTCATTTTGGTTCAGATCGGTGAACAAGAGGGATGAAAGGCTGCGATCTGTGATATTGATAATTTGAAGTTTGTTACCACTATTTCTCAGAAAGTACTTAATGTATTTGTCTCAAATTTGATGTGCAGGTTTTCCTAGGGCCCTCGCTGTGCATGATGTATTTTGGAACAGATCGGTGATCAAGGCGGCCGATCGGCTGCCATCTGTGATTTTGATAATTTGAAATTTGTTACCGCTATTTCTCAGAAAGTACTAAAGGTATTTGTTAAACATAGATAACTTCACACATTGTTTTCGATTTGTTAAGTAGCTTCAATTATTTCTTTTAATTTCGGGTAAGTCATTAGGTAATTAATTACATACATTTGTAATTATAATCAAGAATGTCACAAGGTCACTATTGTTTCACAGGCTTTCGACTCTGTAGATATACGGACACCTCTATATGCGTAATATTGGGTACACATATAAAGGTTGTTCGTATATCATAGTCAAACGCCTATGAAGCAAATGAAAACTATAGTATACCGGTCTGGGTATGCACTCAAGCATTACACAGGTAGGACAGTTTTTTTTTCATTTCAACCAATTTTATTGAATCAATCAAAATGATTGGGCAACAAGCTATATATGCCTATATAAAAGCCCTTTCCTAGCCAGAAACTATAATCAAACTAAAGTATATACATACATTTGTATATTAAGTTGATTAATCAACATCTTAATTAAACAAATTTGGTATGTAACAAAAAATATTATAATTACTATTAATATGCCAATTATTTAAGGTCTCCATGAAAGCTGGGTCTACGTCCCGAGACTGGGTGCACTGGTCTCTTGCGGATGCACACCACTTTCGGGGGTGCGATGTGCGTCCGCGTGATATCGGTGTAGCTGAAGGCTTTCATAGTAGCTCCAATTTGAGCCAACCTGTTTGCCGTGGGTTGCATCTCGTATCCGGGGGAAGAAGGTCCTGGTGGTTGAATAGGTTTTGCTCTTTTTTCCTTCCTTCTTTTACTGTTACACACTACTTTGGCTTCAGACTCCGGTTAGACGAGAGGTAGTATGGGCCCTGTATTATCAATCGGCTGGTCATGCCGAGCCCTTGGTTTCCAAGAAGGCGGTGGCTTAGGGTCAATCGTGAGTGTTTAATTTGGATTGTCTTGATTCTGATCGATCTTGCGGGTGTACTTACACCAGACTAATATTTATTATTAATCTCGCGAGTGTGCTGTCGCAAGCTTGATTTGAATTACGTGCGTTCGAAATATTCTTCCGAGTATACTATCTGTGTATCCCTGGCACTCTGACACTGGATATCCGCGTCGTTGATAGTGTCCCCATGTTGGGCTCCGTGGCAGGTGGGGGCACAGGTAGCGAACGATATTTAACTCTCAAAGATGGCTTCCAATAACAAAACAAAAGAAACCAAATCAAGTTCACAAAACAAACCCAAAACACTAACTACAACTTTCCCACAGATTCTGATCATGTCCTCTACACAGAGCGCCAAGCCCACTGCAGGCTTATCGCCTTTATTATTGCGAAAGGGCATCAAAGGCATTGCCGGCGATGTCAAATCTGTTAAGCCTTTGGGATCGGGTGATCTCCTAATAGAGGTTTTCCGCAAGCAACAAGCGGATAACCTCCTTGGAACCACCAGTTTTGTCGGCCTCAGTGTGTGTGTTAAACCACACTCATCATTGAATTGAGCAAGGGGGTAATCAGGTGCCCAGCCTTGCGCAATGCCAATGAGGCCGACATACTGTCATACTTCCAAGTGGAGTGCATTCCGGTCACGTACGTGAAAAGAATCATGACCAGAAAGAGTGGGAACTTGGTCCAAACACACACGTTTATATTGACGTTTGCAACACCAACTTTACCACAGAGCGTAACTGTTGGTTACCAGCGTTATGCTGTTACCGTCTACATACCAAATCCATTGAGGTGACGTAACTGCCAGAGGTACGGCCATCGTGAGGAGAGCAAATGAAGACGGAAGATGGTATGTCAGTACTGTGGCCGTGAAGGTCACTACGAAAAAGATGAATGTGGCATTGTCGACCGTCACTGCGTCAATTGCGGGGATGACCATGCTGCGTCTGCTCGCACCTGTCCTGCCTGGACTCGGGAGAGGGAGATATTACGGGTCAAATATACCCGAGGTGTCTCCTTCCCTGAAGCTAGGAGGATAGTCGAGTGTTCAGATCTGACTGTTGTCACCGTCAAACATGCGTCAGTCCAGGCCTTGGTCGATGCGCCTAACTGGGGCAGACCCTGACATGGCTGATGCTAAGGCCTGTAAAGTCAGTATGGGGGACCCGAATCGGTTCAAGTCGGGTCAAGTGAAACAACGTCCAAAACCACAGACACAGCCACAGTACAAACCACAGACAAAGCCACCTGCTGGGCAACCTGGAGCTAAAACGGCAATGCCACCGGCGTCTCCAGGAAGTACACAACATAAAATTCATACAACACCAAGCATACGAACAAAAATTACCGCCTCTCGTCAGACGTGCTACATCTCACCGTCTATTGACGTTTAAAAACTCCCCGATAAAGCAAAGCGTCCAGCAAATACACCACCGCAGGAGCAATGCCAGACCAAAACCACCAAGGTTAGCTGGCGAGGCTCCCTGCACTAAAAACAACAACCCAGTAAGGGATCAGATGACCCTATCCTTGGACGTGAAACATCTATGATGTTCTCTCGGACGACAGCGAGTTATATCGTCACCAAACAATCTACTTCAAGTAGTCCTGTCGGTCCGACAAGCTATCCTCAGGGAGCACCATGACAACCTGTCAACCACAATCATACAATGGAACATACGCGGATTTAAAGCGAACATAGAAGAACTGAAACATCTCTTACAAGCAAAGAACCCATCCATATTCTGCCTCCAAGAAATAATGCTGAAAGACACCATCAGTCTCAGACAATTTACATTATACACCAATACTCCAACAACAGGCGGCCGGGCATCAGGTGGTGTGGCGGAGGCGGTGCATAAAAACGTCCCCCACAGACACATCCAGCTAAATACCACCCTACAAGCTGTTGCCGTAAGTGCAACTCTTCACAGAAAAATAACAATCTGTTCTATATATTTACCTCCAAATAATCCATTTAGTTGTGATGAACTAAGTAACCTCGTACCTCAACTACCAGTGCCATATATTATCATGGATGACTTTAACGGTCATAATAGCCTCTGGGGCTCCCCAGGTACTGATGATAGAGGTAGACGTATCGAAGAGTTTATTGATAAAAACAGCTTATGTCTTTATAACACCAATGCCCCAACATATTTACACCCTGCCTCTAACTCGCTTACCCACATTGATCTATTGTTATGCCATCCATCAATTCTTCGGGATTATGATTGGAGGGTCAACGATGATCTTTGTGGAAGCGATCACTTTCCAGTTATACTTAAAAACATAGAGTCACCAAAACTTGAGGAGCCGTGATTCCTCGTTTTATATCAAATTTATATCTGAAGGCGGAATGGGTTCAGTTTAAAACCTTATGCGAAACGAGAAAGCTCATCGCGGATAATTTTTTGCGTCCCTCACCCTATTAAAATTTTCACTGTCCGCTCACACTTTTTCGCTACTAAAACCACAATACCAAAATCCAGCCAAAAGCTAAATGTTCTTCTGTCAAATGATTCATTTATCGGATAGATCTCTAGAAATGCAGCTTGTTGGCGATACTTCGCTTGCCATCCGTCTACAAATAGATAACAATTTTAAAATATGGAGAGCTATAAAGCTCGAGGTCTATTAAGTCCAACAAGGAAAAGTACTTGGCAAGAGTACGTTTAAAAAATTACATCTGACGAAATGATTGGCAAAATTAGTGGGAAAAGAAAAACCAACTCCATCATCCCACCTCAAAACGAAAAATAAAAATCTTTTCTACTAAATCGAAATACCCGACGCCTTTGCTAAAAAATTCGCTGAACATTCATCGGAAAAACTAAATCCAAAAAATTCTTGGAAAAATTTAAATTTGAGAAGGAAAAAAAGAGACTGTCTAAATTTTCCAAATCAAATACTGAAAGTTACAATAGGCCTTTCGAGCTAGGCGCTGAACTGCTCTAGTCCCTCGAGAAATCTGATTGGGCAGTGCAGACCAGACGAAATGCTTCCATATCTAAACGGGCACTTATTAGATCAATTAAATTGACTAAACGGCTCTATATTTAACCAAGTCTATTCTTCTGGCAAAATCCCGGTCTTGGAAGAATCCTATATACAGATTCCGAAGCCCTGCAGGTAGGGATGCTACTGAATTGCCAATACTATGCTGCCCCTATTGCATGACGAGCTGCATTTGTAAAACTCGACTAAAATTTAAAATCTTATTAGTTTGGTTCTTGGAATCAAACATTATTTTATCCTTTGCTAAGCGGCTTAGAAGCCCAGGGGAACGGTCGACTCATTTTTAGCCTTAGAAAAAATTGAGAGAAGCCCTGTGAGAAGGCTACCTTGTGGTATTCTGTTGGACCTTGAAAAGATACACCACAAGTCTGGCAATATGGGTTTCATGAACGATCTGCTTAGCGTTCAGCATACAGGGAGTGGGACGACTGGTTTGCCCGTTGTCAGTATAATGTGACCGGGTGGGGTGTGTTGCTTGGTGTCTTCGGCGGCATGCTTCAGTGATATAGCACTATAAAAAGGGCAACAGTTCCACTATACAAGAAGACACAACACGAACATACCGCAGTCTCCCAGTACACTCACCTCGCACAACATACACGCAACACACCGCATACATGGGAGGCCGTCCTTACATGACCATAGCTGTTAATAGGACGTTAATAAATCAAACAAACAAACAATCTACAGATGCTTGACCCTATCCAGAATCAGGGACTGCGTCTGGCACTTGGAGCTTTTCGAACAACACCTGTGAAGAGTCTCCCATTTGTGGAGGCTAATGAGCCATCTCTAGACGATCGACGAAAGAAATTATCCTTACAGTATGCTTCCCAACTGAAATCCAATCCCAAAAACCCCGCATTCGATCTTGTTTTTAATCCACAACACCAGGACATATTCAGACAAAATCAAAAGCTCATACCAAACATTTGGCATCAGAATTTCAAATTTTTTGCAGGAACTAAATATAAATTTCGACGCCATTGACGAGTACACCATATCGGATGTACCACAATGGCTCATTCAAACACCTGATATCAATTTATCTTTGCATGAGAGGGCAAAGTCCAGTGCATTACCCGAAGAACATAAATCCTCCTTTCGGGAGTGCATCAGAGCTTTCCCTGATCATGTTAAGGTCTACACTGACGGTTCAAAAGATGGTGATAAAAGGCAGCATGCTGTACATCTAATCACTGTTCTCTATTGATCTTGCGGAATCTTGTGCTATCGGTCTGGCTCTTGACCACATCGAAGAAACACCGCATTGAAAAGGCAATCATCTGAGATCTTTCGGTTTCACTTTGAAATCAAGATGTCCTAGAAATACTCTAATCCAAAATCTTTTAATCCGAACATTTCGATTATCTTCTAAAACTCAAATTACTTATCTCTGGATTCCCAGTCATGTGGGTATAAAGGGGAATGAACTTTGTCAAACCTTCAATTCAGTCAGCCATCAAACACCATTGGCAACAAACAAAAAAGTCTTTGTCTTCCTGGCCGCTGACGGAGATCTTGGCACTGAGGTGGTCTTTGTCTTCCATTAAATGTAAATTAAAAGGATATAAATGACGTGGGGATAGAGGGTTCATTTCACCATGGCCATGGTATTTTGACCCCCCCCCCCCTTTCCTTCTTAGGTGAAGTTCTCATAGTCATAGTTTTCGTAAATAACATTTAATATTCATTAAAATCATAATATATATGGTTTTATTGAATCTTAATGCAATTAAATGTAAATTAATAAGATATAATTGACGTGGGGATGGGGGTTCATTTCACCATGGCCATGGTATTTTGACCCCCCACCCTCCTCTTCTTCGGAGAAGTTTTCATAGTCATAGTTTTTCCAAATAAACATGATTCGCTTGTAGATGGTGGTCTGCTGGCGTCTGAGAGCCAGTTCAGCGACAAGCCGCATCTGCAAGTTGATGAGGCGCCCCTCCTGGTGGAGAAGGGGAACTAACAGGTCTCCATTCAACCTCATTAAAATACAGATCCTTATAACCACTCTGTTCAATAGAAGATAGTATACAAACATTTAAAAACATACAAACAGAATGTGTGAGCAATAGCATAGAGCTCAGGCTCCAACAAAGCCCAAGACACATCCTCGCACCCTTATTTTAATTAACGAAAATTGGTATCATAAAAATACAAATCCCCGCCTGCATTGGCAGTGTTACGGACCACATATTGGTACGTAGACAACCCTTCCATTTCCTGTGGAAACTTCATTCTGCGAACTGATGCAAAGATTTTAAAATCATCCGTCCATTTCTAAATGGTTAGGAAAGTTTTTTTAACTGTGGGGGTTATCCCTATTACCCCATCTCTCCCCATCTTAAATGTGAAATCACCTTCCACATGTTCTTGGTGGAGTTGACTCGCCTCGATATACTCCCCCGCGCACTAGCTAGAGATAAAGACGCACTTGTTTGACGCCGTCGCCTAGGACTCGATATATATGGAACAAGGAAGTAATTCCAAAATAAAATTATCAAATTTTCGAGGCGATCTGCCCATTCATCAAGACATACAAAAGGAACACGATTGCATAATAGGATACGAACAGTAATGCGAGACAAAGTAGACGCGCAATTGACCCTTCGGCAAGTGGCAGACAAAGGCCGAATATACAAAAATGTATCCATGCTGTTCGGCAGAGAACGCTAAAATATTGGGTTTCACGTAAATACTTCTAAAATGTTTATATATATGGAAGGCTGAGGCGCAAGTTCAGTGGTTTTTCTTTTACTTTTAGGCATTTTGGATACGCAAAGCTACGCTGAATAACCCTTAAGGTTATACGAGGGGCGAAATTTAAAATATATAAAACCAGGTTAAACCCAAAATAATGCATACAAGCTATATACTAATAGCAATGTTAATAAAATATAGGCAAAGGTTAAAAAAAGGCCAGGGTAAACCCACAATAGCCCAAATACATGTACGGGCTAAAGTAAAATGCACAGATCATGATAAACATGCATAGCCAAAAAGGCTAAAAAAAATCCAAAATAAACCTTACAGGCTAAAGCAAAATGCCAAGATCCATGATAAACATAGCCAAAGGCTAAAAAGGCCAAGATAAGCCCTCAAATAGCCCATATACAAGCTAAAAATTAAAAATGCCATGATTATATATATAATAAACAAAGCCAGAGACTTAAATGGCCACAGTTATTATAAACCCAAAATTGACCATACAGGCTTAATTTAAACATGAAAAAAAAAGATAGATAGGTAACCACAGGCTAAAATTAGGTTGTTATAAAAGTTACAATGTGAAGCTATATATATATTTTGTATATTATATAATATTAAAGCAAGTCCCGAAAAAATATCACTGTGCCAGGTGATTGAAATATGAATGAGTGCATTGTAAAAGTTAAATTTAACTCAGCCTAACTTGCAGAAATATAGACTGAGCAGAGGATCCCTCTTCTCAATACTATAGAACTAAACAGAATAATAAAAATACTAGCCAACTCGTCATTTCATTATTTTCACATTAAAGCTGACAATGCAAGTTAAAAAATATCTGATTAAAATACAGATCCTTATTATCACTATGTTTGATAAGATAACGTAGTGATAATAAGGATTTGTATTTTAATCAGATTGAGATTAAAAATAAAATTATGAGGGTTTTTTCTCGAAATGGATCGGCTCGCAGCTCCTATCTACAGATGCTTGACCCTATCCAGAATCAGGGACTGCGTCTGGCACTTGGAGCTTTTCGAACAACACCTGTGAAGAGTCTCCATGTGGAAGCTAATGAGCCATCTCTAGACGATCGACGAAAGAAATTATCCTTACAGTATGCTGCCCAACTGAAATCCAATCCCAAAAAACCCCGCATTCGATCTTGTTTTTAATCCACAACACCAGGATTTTTTCTCGAAATTCGTCTCCGAGACAGCCCCTTTGTACAAAATTTATACAAACTATGTTCCCAAACCCCCCCCCCCCCCCCCCCAAAAAAAAAAGATGTTTCTGGCCAAATTTGGTTAGAATCCGTGTATAACTCTTATGACATTTAAGGGATTTCCATGAAAGGAACGAATCGTCGATTTGTCTAAAAGACAGTTTTTTAGAAACGTCTACCTTTGATCTGGAACTTATAGGACGTTTTCTTCTGTTTCGTTGAAACTGCATGGTGTGGTACGGATTTCTGGTCGTTAGATTGGTGTTTTTGTATTTTTGGCAGAGGATATGGTGCCATGTTTGGAAGGCTCAAAATATACAATCCTTAAAAAAATGTTTCGACAGTTTGGATTTTTCCATCAAAATAAAGATTATTTTCAATGGTGAGATGTCTTGGAAATATCCTAAACTTGTATAGTGTCATCGTCAATCTTTCGCTTTGATGACATGATGCTGCGTATTTTTTTCATGCGGAAAGTCGATAAGAATGAGGTGTTCCGATTGATTCCTAAATTCATTCAGATCTCTCGTGAAATATAATTGCAACGCCACGGTTAAATGACACTTTCGGTGTACACAATGCATCAATGGAAACGGCCCGTGAGATGCAAGTTGTCAATCTAAATCGCCTGTCACGTTTATTTTAAGTGTGACATCTCTGTGCAATTAGTTTTTTTCAGATATTTATGTTAATTTAAACAGATTTTATTCATAATTACATGTTAACAGTTCCACTATACAAGAAGACACAACACGAACATACCGCTGTCTCCCAAAAATACGCACCTCGCACTTCACACACCCTACTCACTGCATACATGGGAGGCCGTCCTAACATGACCCTGGCTGTTAATAGGACGTTAAAATAATCAATCAAACAATCATCTGTTGCTCGTCCTTTATGCGTCTTTGAAGCGAAATACTTCCAGAGCCACAAGTTGTTTTGTTGCAATAGTCGACACTTGAGCAACGTTTTTTCTTAGGAGCCGAGGGTCATCCCCCTCCAACTGAAAATTGGTAGGTAGGGGGCCTTGGTGGTTCTGTAAGGCTGTAGGTAGGGGGCCTTGGTGGTTCTGTAAGGCTGTAGGTAGGGGGCCTTGGTGGTTCTGTAAGGCTGTAGGTAGGGGGCCTTGGTGGCCTTCTGTAAGGCTGTAGGTAGGGGGCCTTGGTGGTTCTGTAAGGCTGTAAGTAGGGGGCCTTGGTGGTTCTGTAAGGCTGTGACTATTTTCTCATGAGGTCTGACATGTAAAGATATCCCTTCTTCTCCTTTACTGGTACAGCACTCTAGTTTTTATTCCTCTAGAGTACTTACGAGCATACCTGCAGCATTGAAGAAATTCATTCAATACATACACAATCTAATTAAAATACAGACCCTCTTATATCCTCAATAGATAATAGTTATAAGGATCTGTATTGTAAACAGATTGATACATAGACTTCTCCTCAATCAAATTTATGTATAAAAATAATCATATTTGAGCATATACTATCCTCTTTCTAAGTATGCACAACATTTCTTTCTTCCACTAAACATTTTAATTTAGTCTATGCTTTTACATATTTACATATTTCTACTTTTTGCCTGTCCTTTTGCATCATATAGTCAATCACTGATAACTAATTCCGGGCTTAGTACGTTTGACAACACAATCACTCGCATTCAAACTCTTGACTTGTACATACTGATTTCAGTAGTAATATGCAAATATCATAGTTGAACATAAAATGTCCTTGCACTCTATTCATACAGATAGTCTTTGAACAGGCAATATTCAACCACACTTCACCTTAAGGTCAGATACAATTTTACAACAAGCTAATGTTGATTAATATTCAAATATTCTCTTGTGTCTTGTGTTTTGTAACCAGTGTAATTGTTAGTATGATCTTACTCGCCGCAAACAACAACTTGCCACCATCCAACTGTTCCCACGCCCTAGTCTGCCGTGACGCCACAACGTAAAATTTCTGTAGGCGGCATACCTCATTGACCGGTTAAAGTCCTCTATGCGGACAGCATGCCTTCCAAGCATGTCAGCATGGTAACCACGACCAAGTGTTAACACATGTGGATCCAAGACCAATGTTTCCATCTCCTGATAAAATATAACAAACGCTGGTTATAAATTGCATTCTTCAGTGAGAAAGAAGATGTTTAAAATATTATATCTCCACCTGCCCTTCCAACCTCCTGAATCAATTCTAAGTTAGTATTTCTTTTTTTTTTGGGGGGGGGGGGCATACAGTGTAACACTGTGTAACCCTACAAAGTAAATACTCATTTCAAGGGCACTAGTTGCAATTATAAGTCTGATAGGACTTTCATTCTTCTTCACATTGTTTGCCATTAAAGCCATGTGAAAATTCTCCCAACATAGATAGATCGGCTTTAGCTGATAGCGTTATGCGAATGAAATGGAATGATTTGTTTAGGCCAATGGTCAGATCAATCAGGCGACGCAAGAGAGCACGACTTGGTACAATAACTATTGTTACAAACTGTAGTGTCCCTATCAGAGACTCTAAATCTTTCAGAGTAATTTTTGCGCGTCTTAAATGTTATTAAGTCATTACTTCTTTCAAGTTTGTCTAAGGGAAGCCTAGCCTCCATCACTTGAGTATCAATATGGTCCCGGGACCTGTCATTTGCTGAGGCATAACACATTCGTCTGAATTCAGTATCTTAGTTTTGCTAATCCGCTCCTTTACTGGCCAGTTTTCTTACCACTGACATATACTTAAGGACTGCACTAACATTTTCCGGATATTTTTCACAAAAAAATTGATGCAAAGATATGAAAATTGTTCGTGCATTGATCAATGGACAGAGATTTTGTTTTATGTTTTAGCACCCACTGCACCATAGGCACACCAGCCTTATACTTGATAATTTACTCATAGCTCTCTTGGTCTTTTTTTTTTAATTAGAGCCATATCAATGTAATCATCAGGCCAAATTTTAGTGGACTGGGTGATCATTGCAGGTAAGGGGAAAGCAGAGGATATCCCCTTACCTGCAATGAGGAGGATATGTGTGTATAAAACCACACTCATCATTGAATTGCAGCAAGGGGGTAATCAGGTGGTCTCCATGAAAGCTGGGTCCACGTCCCGAGACTGGGTGCACTGCTCTCATGCGGATGCACACCACTTTTGGGGGTGTGATGTGCGTCTGCTTGATATCAGTGTAGCTGAAGGCTTTCACAGTAGCTCCAATTTGAGCCAACCTGTTTGCCGTGGGTTGCATCTCGTATCCGGGGGAAGAAGGTCCTGGTGGTTGAATAGGTTTTGCTCTTTTTTCTTCCTTTTTTTACTGCTACACACTACTTTGGCTTCAGACTCCGGTTAGACGAGAGGTAATATGTGCCCTGTATTATCAATCGGCTGGTCATGCCGAGCCCTTGGTTCGTAGATCTCCAAGAAGGCGGTGGCTTAGGGTCAATCGTGAGTTTAATTTGGATTGTCTTGATTCTGATTGATCTTGCAGGTGTACAATCTTGTGAGCGTGCTGTCGCAAGCTTGATTTGAATTATGTTTGTTCGAAATATTCTTCCGAGTATACTATCTGTGTAACCCTGACACTTTGACATTGGATATCCATGTCATCATGAGTGTCCCCCTGTTGGGCTCCGAGGTGGGTGGGGGCACAGCTAGCGAATTTTAATAAACTCTAAAAGATGGCTTCTAAAAACAAACAAAATGAACTACAACCAAAATCTCCCCAAAAGGAATCAACCAAAAATCAACAAACAAAAAGCGGTACAACAAACACATTCCCACAGTTTCTGGTCATGTCCTCTACACAGAGTGGCAAGACCACTGCAGGTTTTTCACCCTTAATATTGCGAAAGGGCATCAAAGGCATTGCTGGAGATGTCAAATCTGTGAAGCCTTTGGGATCGGGTGATCTCCTAATAGAGGTTTTCCGCAAGCAACAAGCGGAGAACCTCCTTGGAACCAACAGTTTTGTCGGCCTCAGTGTGTGTGTAAAACCACACTCATCATTGAATTGCAGCAAGGGGGTAATCAGGTGCCCAGCCTTGCGCAATGACAATGAGGCTGACATACTGTCATACTTCCAAGAGGAGAACATTCCGGTCTCTCATGTTAAACGCATCATGACGAGAAAAAGTGGGAGCTTGGTCCCAACACACACTTTTATCTTAACATTCGCTACACCAACATTACCACAGAGCGTAACTGTTGGATACCAACGTTACAATGTCACTGTCTACATCCCTAATCCATTGAGGTGCCGTAACTGCCAGAGGTACGGCCATCATGAGAGCAATTGTTGACGGAAAATGGTATGTCAGTACTGTGGCCGTGAAGGTCACGACGAAAAAGACGAATGTGACATTGTCAACCGTCACTGCGTCAATTGCGGGGGTGACCATGCTGCGTCTGCTCGCACCTGTCCTGCCTGGACTGGGGAGAGGGAGATATTACGGGTCAAATATACCCAAGGTGTCTCTTTCCCCGAGGCTCGGAGGATAGTCGAGCGTTCAGACCTGAATGTGGCAACCTATGCTCAGATAACCCGCGCAAAGACGCCTGTTGACAGTGTCACCGTCAAACATGCGTCGGTCCAGGCCTTGGTTGACAAGCCTAACTGGGACAATGATGTCCAAGATATGGCTGATGCTAAGACCTGCAAAATAATCATGGGGGACCCGAACAGGTTCAAGTCTGGTCCATATAAGCCCCAACACAAACCACAACAAAAACCACCTGGAGCTAAAAAGCCAATCCCACCGGCGTCTCCAGAACTTGCACAACACCAAACACCGAACATTAGAAAAAAAATTACCTGCTACATCTTCACCGTCTATTGACGTAAAAAAACTCCCTGAGAACGCCAAGCGACCAGCAAATACACCACCGCAGGAGCAACGCCAGACAAAAACCACCAAGGTAAAGCTGGCGAGGCTCCCTGCAATAAACAACAAACCCAGTAAGGGATCAGATGACCCTATCCTTGGACGGAACATCTATGATGTTCTATCGGACGACAGCGAGTTTTGTGACAACACATTTATCGCCACCAAACAACCTACTTCAAGTAGTCCTGTCGGTCCGACAAACTATCCTCAGGGACCAACATAGAGACAAACACTATCATACTATGGAACATACGCGGATTTAAAGCGAACATAGAAGAATTAAAACATCTTATACAAACAAAAAACCCATCCATATTCTGCCTTCAAGAAATAATGCTGAAAGACACCATCAATCTCAGACAATTTACACTATACACCAAAACTCCAACAACAGGTGGCCGCCCATCAGGTGGTGTGGCGGTGGCGGTGCATAAAAACGTTCCTCACAGACACATTCAGCTAAATACCACCTTACAAGCTGTTGCTATAAGCGCAACTCTTCACCGAAAAATAACAGTTTGTTCTATATATTTACCTCCAAATACTCCATTTAGTTGTGATGAACTCAGTAACATCGTATCACAACTACCAGTGCCATATATTATCATGGGTGACTTTAACGGTCATAATAGCCTCTTGGGCTCCCCAGGCACTGACGATAGAGGTAGACGTATCGAAGATTTTATTAATAAAAACAGCTTATGTCTTTATAACACCAATGCCCCAACATATTTACACCCTGCCTCTGGCTCGCTTACCCACATTGATTTATCGTTGTGCCATCCATCAATTCTTCTGGATTATGATTGGATGGTCAACGGTGATCTCTGTGGGAGCGATCACTTTCCAATTATACTTAAAAACATAGGGTCACCAAAACTTGAGGAGCCATTCCTCGTTGGAATCTACATAAGGCGGACTGGGTTCAATTTAAAAATTTGTGCGCAGAGGAGCTCATTGAGGATAAATTTTTGAACCTCGATGACCCCATTAAAATTTTCACAGAAGCGCTCACTTCTATCGCTACAAAAACCATACCAAAATCTGTGCCAAAACCTACAAAGTTTCGTCTCTCAAATGATTCATTTATCAATAGATCTGGTAGAAATTCCGCTCTGAGGCGGTATTTGGCTTCGCCAACCGTCTCAAACTATAACAATTTTAAAATTTGGAGAGCAAAAGCTCGAAGGTCTATCAAATCCGACAAGAAAAGTACTTGGAAAGAGTACGTCTCAAAAATTAATTCCAATACATCTTCGAAGAAAGTTTGGGAAATGATTGGAAAAATCAGTGGGAAAAGAAAAGCAACACCATCCTCCCACCTCATTAACAACAATAAAATATTTTCTTCAAAATCCGAAATAGCTGACGCCTTTGCCAAAAATTTTGCTAAAAATTCATCCATCAAAAATCATTCCAAAAATTTCAAAAATTTAAAAAGGAAAAGGAAAAGAGACGTCTAAATTTTAAATCTTCCAATAGTGAAAGTTACAATAGGCCTTTTGAGATACCAGAATTGTTGGAGTCCCTCGAGAAATCAAAGGACTCGGCAGCTGGACCAGACGAAATTCCATATATGTTTTTAAAACAATTACCAGACGCTTCACTAAACTGTCTTTTAACTATATTTAACCAAGTCTATTCTTCTGGCAAAATTCCCGAGTCTTGGAAGGAATCTACTATTATACCCCTTCCGAAGCCCGGGAAGATGCTACTGATGCCAATAACTATCGTCCTATCTCACTGACGAGCTGCATTTGTAAAACTCTTGAACGTATGATAAATACTAGATTAGTTTGGTTCCTGGAATCAAACAATATTTTAAGTCCTTTGCAAAGCTGCTTTAGAAACCGTAGGGGAACGGTAGACCATTTAGTTAGACTAGAAACATTTATACGAGAAGCCTTTGCCAAGAAAGAACATCTTGTGGCCGTATTCTTTGACCTTGAAAAGGCATACGACACAACTTGGCAATATGGAATCATGAACGATCTTCACGATATCGGCATACGTGGTAATTTGCCAAAGTTTATTTCAAATTTTATATCTGACAGGCATTTCAAAGTTCGAACGGGTTCAACTTATTCAGAAACACAAAAACAGGAGATGGGTGTCCCTCAGGGTGGTATCTTGTCCGTCACACTTTTTGGATTAAAAATTAACAGCATAACTAAATGTCTTGGCCAATCTACGGAAGGGTCTCTATTTGTGGATGATTTCTTGATCTGTTACACATCAAAAAACATGCACACTATAGAACGACAACTACAACAATGTTTAGGCAAATTACAAAATTGGGCTGACGAAAATGGCTTTAGATTTTCAAGATCAAAAACTGTCTGTATGCACTTCTGTCAAAAACGAAAACCACACAATGATCCTGACCTCACACTCAATGGAATTAAAATTCCAGTAGTTGAACGAACTAAATTTCTTGGACTAATATTTGATTCGAAACTGTCCTTTGTTCCACACATAAAACATCTGAAGGATAAGTGCTCGAAGGCGCTGAACATTCTACGTGTTCTGTCCCATTCAGATTGGGTTGCAGACCGTGAAATGCTTCTGCGTATCTACCGTGCACTTATTAGATCAAAACTTGACTACGGCTCGATTGTCTATGGATCGGCTCGCAGCTCCTATCTACAGATGCTTGACCCTATCCAGAATCAGGGACTGCGTCTGGCACTTGGAGCTTTTCGAACAACACCTGTGAAGAGTCTCCATGTGGAGGCTAATGAGCCATCTCTAGACGATCGACGTAAGAAATTATCCTTACAGTATGCTGCTCAACTGAAATCCAATCCCAAAAACCCCGCATTCAATCTTGTATTTAATCCACAACACCAGGACATATTCAGACAAAATCAAAAGCTCATACCAACATTTGGCATCAGAATTTCAAAGTTTTTGCAGGAACTAAATATGGATTTCGACACCATTGACGAGTACACCATATCGGATGTACCACCATGGCTCATTCAAACACCGGATATCAATTTATCTTTGCATGAGAGGGCAAAGTCCAGTGCATTACCCGAAGAACATAAATCCTCCTTTCGGGAGTGCATCAGGACTTTCCCTGATCATGTTAAGATCTACACTGACGGCTCAAAAGATGGTGATAAAGTTGCGGCAGCAAGCTGTACATCTAATCACTGTTCCTCTATCCGACTTCCAGATGTTGCCTCTATTTTCTCTGCGGAAGCTTGTGCTATCGGTCTGGCTCTTGACCACATCGAAGAACACCGCATTGAAAAGGCAATCATCTGTTCAGACTCTCTTTCGGTTCTTCAGGCTTTGAAATCAAGAAACCCTAGAAATACTCAGATGTTCAGATCTACACTGACGGATCAAAAGATGGTGATAATGTTGCGGCAGCATGCTGTACATCTAATCACTGCTCCTCTATCCGACTCCCGGATATTGCCTCCATTTTCTCTGCGGAAGCATGTGCTATCGGTCTGGCGCTTGACCATATCGAAGAACACCGCATTGAAAAGGCAATCATCTGTTCAGACTCTCTTTCGGTTCTTCAGGCTTTGAAATCAAGAAGCCCTAGAAATACTCTAATCCAAAATCTTTTAATCCGAACATTTCGATTATCTTCTAAAACTCAAATTACTTATCTCTGGATTCCCAGTCATGTGGGTATAAAGGGGAATGAACAGGCTGATAAAGCAGCTAAGACTGCTCTTCGCCTAGCACAAACAGATTTGAAACTACCATATACCGACATCAAACCTTCAATTCAGTCAGCCATCAAACACCATTGGCAACAAAGATGGTCTACCGAAACAAACAATAAACTGTTTAAATTTCAACCTACACTTAATCCTAAACTGTCCAGTCGGAGAGACCGCAGAGAGGAAGTTGTTCTCTCTCGGCTCCGAACTGGACACACATATTTTACACATTCCTATCTATTGAGAGGAGAGGATCATCCTACATGCCATGCATGTGATTCTCCTCTCACAGTGGAGCATATTTTATTGCATTGTATTGATTTTAAACACATACGAGATAAATACTACGATGTCTCCGACATGTACACTTTGTTTCATGCCGTGAGACATAATCGTATTTTTAATTATCTCAAAGAGATCGGTATTTTAAGCAAAATATGAACGTTTTCTCATCATACATCGTATCAACTCAACATTTCATCGTTTCAACAACATTGTGCATGAGTTTTCTCATGTGTTTTAGCCAAATTTATTTTATCCCATACAAACCTTTTTTTATCAAATTAACGTTTACAATCTGTGTTTTAGTCCTTACTTGCTTTTTCTTACCCTGAACTTTTATCCTGATATTAATGCTTGACTTGTAGTTTGGCCCTAAATGACCTTAGTTGTCGATGGGCCGTAAAACTCAAACAAACAAACAAACAAACAAACAAAGCCGACAGACCATAAACGATACTCATGATTTGAACAACAACTGGTGTTTAATCGTGTATATGTATATCTAATTAACACAAAAAATAATATAAAATAATTTATTTTGCTTTTGGTGCATGCGCAGTCAGAACTTCATTCTATATAGAACATAGTGCCACAGAATTTTATCAGGATGCGATTAATTATTTATAATATTTTTATCTTGGAAGTAAAATTAGAAGCTCAAACTTTCCAATGGTGGTAATGGTGTAAACTTTTGTAACTGAAGAAAAATTCCAAATCGTCTGATCATGTTTTTGATAGTGAAAAAAATACCATTTTTCAGCGGTGGACCAACTTTACACTTAAATGCATACACGTGCTACGTTAATTTCTCGATATAAAAATAAAAATACAACTGCTAAGCTTAGTTGTGTAAATAAAATAATTATCAGATATCAATATTGGTCAAATAATGATATTAAAACTAAGAGAAGATCAATTGATAATCAATGAATCTGATTAGGTCTACTGTTTCATTGCGAAATCATCCCACAATCTTAATTTGCACTTACGTGTTTGCTGCACTACGTCGCCGCCTATAAATATAAGACCCGAGGACTTCCGAAAAGTCTGTGTCTTTTTATAACTCAACTCGGCTAAACTATCTAGATAGCATAAATGGGCAAAAAGATAATTCAGGTTGAGATCCGTGGATATTAAAATTTGTCTGTCATGATAAGCTAACACGCCTTGCCGAGAACGTTAAGTCGACAAGTCGTGTTAAAAGTCGACTTGTCGACATAGCTATCGTGGCAAACCTTGTTATAACACGACTTGTCGACATATTCTATCTCCACAACTCGTGTTACGGTAATGCGACCTAAAATAAAACTATGGCAGAAATATGCCACCATTCTTTCGAATTGCATTTGTAGCATAATTATGGGTGGGGATTCACCCGATCGGATATGGGTAACTGTAGTACTATATTGTGGACAGAAGAGACAAAACACAAATCTGCCGAAAAAGTTGATAAGAATAAATCTTTGTTAACCGCACTCAAAAAAAAATACTTACAATTACTTAAAAAAAGTATAGTAATTACTTTAGAAAAGTAATTGGACAAGTAAGTTATTTATTCAAAATCTAAGTAATTGCAAGTAATACTAAAACTTTTAAGTATTATAAGTAAGTGACACAATAAGTAAATTCTAGTAATAGAATTACTAACAACTCTTAAGTAAATATATTACCTGGATTTATATCAATTACTAAGTAATTTAATTACCAAGTAAATTCAATCCACTATTACTTAAAATTAGTAATATTATTACTGATAAATAAAGTAGTTATATTACTTACATTTCAGTAATCTGATTACTTAATATCAGTTGCAATTACTTAGCTTTAGGAACATCATAATTCAAAAATAAGCACTGTAATCTCAACATTCAGGAATTTATTTGATCAGAATGCATGTGCATGCAATAGTATATCAAACACATTAATAAAAGTAATGTCAAAATGATATCAATTATTATGAATAAGGAGAATTCTTTAACAATGCTTATGTCTCCTGTTACGGCCACCAGATGGCACTCAAAATAGATTCTTCAGCTTGATCGGACATCAAATTTGTACAAGGATACATTGTCTAGGATCCACTTAGACCTAGACAACGTGTGACTTAATCTTACATAACACTATCATGTAAGATCTCAAGCAGAAAATGAGAGAGCGAGCCAGACGGTCGCATAGAGTAGCAGAGGAAATAAAAAGCATCAATTATCATCCCAGAACTAGCGCAGATACCACTCATAATGTGGTAATAATTTTTCTCAACAGCAATGGAGCACGAAAGATGATGTAACAGCCTACCCGAATGCAAGACACGTTTCAGCTACAAACATAAACCTGCTATTACCAATAGTTTGAATAATAATGGAAAAAACGCTCGTAAATACGATAATTATAAGGCCGACCATAAACGCTGAACTTAGAGGACGAGCTCCAGCGCTCACCGACAGAGCATATATGCGAACATATACTACATCGTCTCATTAACACAAAATATGCAGAATATAGCATAATGAAAGTTGCTTTTGATGCATACGCCACTCAATACTTCATTCCTTATAGGACACAATGCCACGGATTTTTTTTGGGATGCAGTTAATTATATTCAATATTATATTGAAGTGAAATGAGAAGCTCAAACTTTTCATTGGTGGTAATGTGTACAGTTGGTAGTAGACTAAATGTTACACCCTTGTGCACACGGAGTGCACTACGTTTAGACTACAGGTAGACGCGGAGTGCACAAGATTTAGACTACAGGTAGACACGGAGCGCACAATATTTAGACTACAGGTAGACACGGAGTGCACAAGATTTAGACTACAAGTAGACACGGAGTGCACTACGTGTGGACACGGTGTCCACTACAGATGGACATCGTGTCCAGGTACATTCAGACCTAGACAGACATGGCGATGTGTTACAGCTAGGGATCGGGGAAGAATAAGCTCTTCAATTTGAAACAATACATAATTATGATTTTTAGTGTTTATTTTTTAATTACAATATCTACAAGTTAATGTACAGTATATATAACTATATAATACGATATTTTTTAGTATACATGAATAAAACCTTTTTCACTGCAAAAGTAATAAAGATTAATTTATATTCATTAAGTACATGTATATGTCTATTTAATTTTATATCAGAAGTTTCCATTTCATATCTTAAATTGTCTATATTTCGTTTTCAAATGAAATGGTAAATAAAAGCATTTTCACAAGTCAAAAACAACTTTGAATTGCAGCAAACACTAGTCCTATTGTGCTTTTGAGACACTTTTTCTTTTATAATAAGCTATCAGTATTACAATCATATACCGGGCAATACATAGCTTTTAAATAAAAAGATTTGGTGCCTATCAATCAGTAGTCTAGCGATACCCTTGTAGATCGTCTTTCATTAAGATATATACACTTTTATAATATTTTCCTTGCTAATTTAAGTTCTAAAAGTATTGTACGTAAAAATAGCTTAATTACATATTCTTTATTAAAAACTGAAAGTCTTTAAAAGATCATGCAGAATTAAATCCACGTCAAACTGTATGACGTCCTCCACTAACTGGTGGCTAGTCTACCTACAAGTACGTACCCAATTCAGCTTGTTTGATTCTTAATTACCGGTAAACACAATATGTTTATGATCCCAACCCCGCAAGTTATCTTGACCGTATATTGCGTCATGGTCCAATAATTATAACTTGTCAAGCATACAGGTAAGCCACAGTATCCAGCTATACAGGTGCCTCAAGGTGACCATCGATAGATGGCCGGAGGGCAGAATCGTTGCCTTTTTTGTTTGCACGGCTTTATGAGAATGGGGGCAGTATCTTTATATAATATGCGATTTTAGAATTGTTTCAAATGAAATTTGTTAAGACAAACAAATATACTTTACCGTTTAAAAATCATATAGGTTCATGAGTTTGAAACACATAAGTACCATTCTTATTAGATATATGTACAAGCTTATTGTAGAGCCTGGGTAAACATGTACACCGTTTCCCGGGGGGGGGGGGGTAGATTGGGATGAGGTAAAAACTAGCTGGCAAAACATATAGTAAGTGATGCGGAATACACCTTTCACAAATTATTGTCATGACAGGCAGCCGTGAAGTGGAGCTGACGGGAGCTATACAATGCGTAAATCAAGCATGTCTGTCACAACCTTGAATTTACCAATAATACATGTATATATTATAATCAAAATTAATTTAGATTAGGTACTAATTCAACATTGTAATATGGTATTTTATATACATAGTCATGATAATCAGGTTTCCGATATATGTTAAAAGCCAGTGTAAAAAAATAAATTAATGAAAAGATATTGGATGAAATATGATATTCCAATAATCTTGAAAGAAATGTTATAGTTAAAGTTGTATTGCTGCTAATTTCACTGTAACGATATGTAACTTAAACATTTGATATTTAAACATTGACATGTAACTTGATGATTTAGCTCCCCAAAAGCATATGTCGGCCTATAAGAGAGCCGAAATCTAGGAATCATATATTCCTGGTTTTGAATAAAGCGCCTTCAATCACCGCCATGTTCAGTGACTTCGGGTTTTGTCGGATTCCTAATCGTATCACGTGACTGACGTTCGACACGACCTGCACGTGGTGAGCCAGGTAACTAGCGTAAGCACACATGTGTTTGTTTACGTTTTCTTTCTGGCCTATATGAGCAAATCATGCTGGTATATGTCCACAGATTGAGTATTTGAAACATCCAATTTACACATTACCGTAAAATGTTGTGTGTATCAAATATTGTAATGTGCGAGCATTATTTTCTTTGTAGATAGAGTCTGATGAGGTCGACCACATATTTTGTTTATGAAAAATTGTTGATATTTTCTCTTGGTTTCACAACTCTCGTTTTACTTCGAGATTGTCGCGACGATGTTCGGAATGATTCGGCATCTTTCGAGCCTATTTTTCACGTGTACACGTTAAAAAGATTTTTTACTTTTATAATTAAAGATACTTCCAGTGCTGCAACTTTATAAAAAGTGGTAAAATTAGAAAGTTTAAACCTCAGACAGACGGAGAAAAATATGTATAACACTTAAACAGTTTTCACTATGACAAAAAGAGCGAAAGTTATAGACCACACAAACTTTAATTATACACTTGGTATTTTGATTATTTTTAATTTGAATATATAAAGCTTCGATTATCAAATAAATTAAAATGCACTACCAGTTGAAACATATCCCTATTGACTAGCATTGTTGTATAACTGTACGTATTTGTGTGGATTGATCGAGTACAATGTATGTATGTAGCGAGGCTGCCACCTAAAGTACAGCATGCTATAAATGGACCCCCTGGGGTTGGGATAAAGGTACTGAATCGCTGAATCGCTGTGGTCGGATCGCTGTAAGCTAGTTCTAGCATGTGAAGATCATCGTGGACATATTGATTACTGTTACAGTTTCAACTGTCACTTCACTACCGGTTGCGAAGCATTAAAAACACAAACTGTAACAGTCTATTTACACAAGTACTGGTAGCATTTAATATATTTTGACTTGCATGGTTCCAATCTACAATGTAATTAACTGACACAATTCTCCTCAATCATAAGAACATATTCACATATACAAGAGTGGTTGATAGTATGTGATAAGGCATCTTGACATGAACATTATGACATGGGTGCCCATAGGAATGTAGCCCCATGGCCCTGACATACCGCACTATGAGTGCAAAATGTTAAGGCTAATTTATGATGTAAATACATGACGCGTGTTGGTTTGATAGAGACTTAGTTTAATGAATTTTCGCAAAGTTGACACAAGAGGCAACTGAATAACTCAGGCCTAGCCTATGGTGGTTTTAAACGCTTTTCAGATGCAAGTTAAATTTTTAAGTGTACAGATATAATACTAGGCATTGAAATGGATTAGCATTACTATGTTATCGTCAGGAAGGAGGTTTGATGGGTTTATTTTTTATTCACGAACTGTCACGACGGTTATCTGCTAAGTTTGTTTAAGGAAGGGTCAGTAATAAGGATATTGGTCAAAATTTATTATCAGGGTTTCATGAATGAATTAACACTAGATTATTTACCAGAATTCAGAATTATAATCAACATCTATGAATCTTAGCATTTAACAATGGGGTTAAGATAGTTAGGATTATTTAGTGATTCTATCTGTTTTGATAAACAGAGGCATGTACCTAGCATTTTAGCGATCGTCCATTTACTTCCCATGTTATTTCTAAGCGGTTTCGCTTTGAACACGTGTTGATGCTGCACGGGCCAGCCACTATGGCCCGATTACCTAAATTTTTGCGAGTTGGCTTAAGTGGCCAGTGCATAAGAGCAGGGTTCCTTCATCGGGAGTTAAATGACGAGCAACGAATAAAGAAGTAGTTTTCCCCTAATGCAAAAGTTTTTAACGTCAATGACGATTTTCGTCATCTTTACCAAACGCAGTTGGCAACGAACCAATGGTTTCCATGTAGTCAAATGAAATACGTATTCAAAACAATTGACAGGCATATAAAACTATATCTCGCGCACGTACTTGCCCGTTTAGAAAACTTATATTCCATACCATACCTAGTTGATGATTAAATCATATTTAAGAAGTAATTAAATTTGTTAGTTTAAGTTTATATGTCGCTTGGCTTTTAATTATGCCATCAATCATATATTCTTTTTAAATTCAAAATATTTTGGCCAGTTCAAAATGAACTCTTTCTTCGGTCCTACGATTTTTTGCTTACACTGAAAATCTTACACCACGCAAGGTTCATTACTTACGCGTTTCTGAAAAAGAATTACAATCTTTAAACTACATATCAACTAGCTAAGAAAAATAGTTTTTGATGGGAAAATGCAAACTTGAACTATCCATTGATAATATAACCAGTACGTGGTTTACCGTACGCAGTTAATTTGCAAGGCAGTTAATTTGCTTTTATAACTTCTAATAAACGTCCTTATTTATAAATTAAATTGTATGATAATATATATTGATACATTTTACTTTATATGTATCTATTCAAATAAACATTACAGTACGAATGATTTCCAGTAATTAACGGCAATTTTATGTTGCAATAAATATTATGTTTCTGATCGCAATAAATATTTCTATCTGTCAAAGTCCATATAGACTGCAGAATAAATACATATTTTCTCATATCTCTGTGGCACATCATCTAGTCTGTTAGTGGTCTGGATGTAATGGACATTTTACCTGGACACGATGTCCACCTGTAGTGGACACCGTGTTCACACGTAGTGCACTCCGTGTCTACCTGTAGTCTAAATCTTGTGCACTCCGTGTCTACCTGTAGTCTAAACCTCGTGCACTCCGTGTCTACCTGTAGTCTAAACCTCGTGCACTCCGTGTCCACTCGTAGTTCACACCGTGTGCACAATGTGTAACCTTTAGTCTACTACCAACTGTAAAGTAAGTAACGTTTGTAACTGAAGAAAAGTACCAATTTGTCTGCTTCTGTTTTTGATGCAGGAAAATTACCATTTGTCAAAATGGAACTGCTTTACAATGCATTTTTAGCTCACCTGGTCCGAAGGACCAAGGTGAGCTTATGCCATACCGTGGCGTCCGGCGTCCGTCGTCCGTCGTCCGTCGTCCGTCCGTCCGTCCGTCCGTCAACAATCGACTTCTTCTCCATAACCGCTGGTCGGATTTCAACAAAATTTGGCTGGTAGCATCCTTATGGGCTACTAACTGAAAATTGTACAAATGATGGGGCTGACCCCCCAGGGGCCTGAGGGGCGGGGCCAAAAGGGGTCAATTTGGCTATTTCCATATAAACGACTTCTTCTCTGAAACCAAGCATGGGATAGCACCCATAATGCAATGGTAGCATCCTTATAGGGTGGGGATTCAAAATTGTACAAATGATGGGGCTGACCCCCCAGGGGCCTGAGGGGCGGGGCCAAAAGGGGTCAATTTGGCTATTTCCATATAAACGACTTCTTCTCTGAAACCAAGCATGGGATAGCACCCATAATGCAATGGTAGCATCCTTATAGGGTGGGGATTCAAAATTGTACAAATGATGGGGCTGACCCCCCGGGGGCCTGAGGGGCGGGGTCAAATGGGGTCCATTTGGCTATTTCCATATAAACGACTTCTTCTCTGAAACCAAGCATGGGATAGCACCCATAATGCAATGGTAGCATCCTTATAGGGTGGGGATTCAAAATTGTACAAATGATGGGGCTGACCCCCCGGGGGCCTGAGGGGCGGGGTCAAATGGGGTCAATTTGGCTATTTCCATATAAACGACTTCTTCTCTGAAACCAAGCATGGGATAGCACCCATAATGCAATGGCAGCATCCTTATAGGGTGGGGATTCAAAATTGTACAAATGATGGGGCTGACCCCCCGGGGGCCTGAGGGGCGGGGTCAAAAGGGGTCAATTTGGCTATTTCCATATAAACGACTTCTTCTCTGAAACTAAGCATGAGATAGCACTCATAATGCAATGGTAGTATCGTTATAGGGTAGGGATTAAAAATTGTACAAATGATGTGGCTGACCCCCCGGGGGCCTGAGGGGCGGGGTCAAAAGGGGTCAATTTGGCTATTTCCATATAAACGACTTCTTCTCTGAAACTAAGCATGGTATAGCACCCATAATGCAATGGTAGCATCTTTATAGGGTGGGGATTCAAAATTGTGGAAATGATGGGGCTGACCCCCAGGGGGCCTGAGGGGCGGGGTCGAAAGTGGCCAATTTGGCTATTTCCATATAAACGACTTCTTCTCTGAAACTAAGCACGGTATAGCACCCATTATACAATGGTAGTATCCTTATAGTGTGGGAATTCAAAATTGTGCAAATGATAGGGCTGAACCCCCGGGGGCCTGAGGGGCGGGGTCAAAAGTGGTCAATTTCCATATAAATGACTTTTTCTCTGCAACTTAACATGGGATTACGCTCATAATGCAATGGTTACATCCTTATAGGGTTTGGATTCAAAATTTTGCAAATGATGGGGCTGACCCCCCGGGGGCCTGAAGGGTGGGGTCAAAAGGGGTCAATTTAGCTATTTCCATATAAACGACTTCTTCTCTGCAACTAAGAATGGAAGAGCACTTATAATGCAATGGTAGCATCCTTATAGGGTTGGGATTTGAAATTGTACAAATGATAGGGCTGACCCCCGGGGCCTTAGACGGCAATAGATGCGAGGTCAAAAGGTCAATTAGGCTACTATTTTCATATAAATTACTTTGTCTCTGAACCTATGTATTGGATAGCATATTTGTATGGTATCAATAGCATCATTGTATGGTTGTGATTCAAAATTAAACTTTGGGAGTCAATTTTGCTTATTTTTCTAATTGTCCGAGTCTTGTGATAATTACTAACAAAAAACCAGGTGAGCGATACAGGCCCTCTGGGCCTCTTGTTAAAATGCTATAAATTCATAAGCCTCATGGTGCAGAGGAACTAAATATGTAGTTGGACTGGCAATCCTCGTAATCTTTACTTATATTACCACATATGAGAACTGAACTCAATCACAAAAAGAAACTTATGTCTTTCTCTTTTTCCCTTTGAATAGCCTCCAGTTCCTTTGTGAATTTTCTTAATGCTGCCACGTTTTTCGAGTGCACCTTATCTTCCAAAATTTCTGCTGGAATAAAAAGCAGTGGCCCCTGCACTTGTGGTGAATAGGGCAACATTCCACAGTAATGTAGCCCCATTACAGCAAGAATGGCCTCCTGACAGTTCCTCAATTTAAAAAGTATGCTGTCCCTTTGCATCACTATAAGGTTAGTTTCAGTTCCGAATTTTTGGTGCATCACCCATGGCCATGGAAATTTCTTGTGCTGCATTTGCACTTCTTGTGGTGTTTCCTCCCCCTGATAAATATAGATAAATATAGTTGAAACGGATCCAATTATCAACATGCATATTACTTAAATTTCATCAAATCAAACAAGGTAAACGAGTAACAAGAGATCCCAGAGGGATCTTGAAGCACACCAAATAATGATCTATGTCTGACAATTGAAAAAGAGATCTTTTCTCTAGTCTTCTACCTGCTTTTTAAACTTCAACTCTATGAAAATCCAAGATGGTGGCCTATCTTGCTTCCTGTTTACGAATCGGTCTCAGAAAATGTATTATACAAATATATAGCGCCTATACATATGAAATTTGAGAAGGACTCCTTCAGTACTTTCAAAGAAATTGGGATATTACCTACAAGAAATGATAACGGATACATGGAGGAACCACAGACAAAAAGCGATTTGAATAGTTCAGTTCACCATCTGATGATGGCGAGCAAAAAAAATTAAATATACATTTTAAAAGATTTTGGCTTTTATACACAATTAATTTAATTCAGCATTCAAATATACTCTCTTTATGAACCTATATAATGCAAAGATGGATTTTTAGCTCACCTGGCCAAGGGCCAGTGAGCTTATGTCATGGCGCGGCGTCAGTCGTCCATCTGTCCGTCAACATTTCCTTTAAATCGCTACTAGTCATAGAGTTCTGCATGGATTGTAACCAAATTTAGCCACAAACATTTTTTGGGGAAGGGGAACAGAACTAGTATAAATTTTGGCTCTGGTCCCCCGGGGGCAGGAGGGGCGGAGCCCAATAGGGGAAATAGAGGTAAATCCTTTAAATCGCTACTAGTCATAGAGTTCTACATGAATTGTAACCAAATTTGGCCACAAAGGTCCTTGGGGGAAGGGGAACAGAACTTGTATAAATTTTGGCTTTGACCCCCCAGGGGCAGGAGGGGCGGGGCCCAATAGGGGAAATAGAGGTAAATCCTTTAAATCGCTACTAGTCATAGAGTTCTACATGGATTGTTACCAAATTTGGCCACAAACGTCCTTGGGGGAAGGGGAACAGAACTTGTATAAATTTTGGCTCTGACCCCCGGGGGCGGGAGGGGCGGGGCCCAATAGGGGAAATAGAGGTAAATCCTTTAAATCGCTACTAGTCATAGAGTTCTGAATGGAATGTAACCAAATTTGGCCACAAAAATCCTTGGGGAAAGGGGAACAGAACTTGTATAAATTTTGGCTCTGGTCCCCCAGGGGCAGAAGGGGCGGGGCCCAATAGGGGAAATAGAGGTAAATCCTTTAAATCGCTACTAGTCGTAGTTCTACATGGATTGTAACCAAATTTGGACACACACGTCCTTAGGGGAAGGGGAACAGAACTTGTATACATTTTGGCTCTGGTCTCCCGAGGGCAGGAGGGGCGGGGCCCAATAGGGGAAATAGAGGTAAATCCTTTAAATCGCTACTAGTTATAGAGTTCTACATGAATTGTAACCAAATTTGGCCACAAACTTCCTTGGGGGAAGGGGAACAGAACTTGTATAAATTTTGGCTCTGACCCCCCAGGGGCAGGAGGGGTGGGGCCCAATAGGGGAAATAGAGGTAAATCCTTTAAATCGCTGCTAGTCATAGAGTTCTGCATGGAATGTAACCAAATTTGGCCAGAAATATCTTTGGGAGAATAAGAACTGAGTTTGTATAAATTTTGGCTTTGGTCCCGGGGACAGGAGGGGTGGGGCCCAATAGGGGAATTATAGGTTAATCCTATTAATCGGTACTTGTCCTAGAGTTCTGCATGGTTTGTAACCAAATTCGGCCATGTACATCCTTTAGGGAAGGGGAACAGAACATGTATAAATTTTGGCTCTGATACCCCGGGGGCAGGAGAGGTGGGGCCCAATAGATGAAATAGAGGTAAATCCTTTAAATCGTTACTAGTCATAGAGTTCTGCATGGAATGTAACCAAATTTGGCCACAAACATCCTTTTTGGAAGGGTAACAGATCTTGTGTAAATTTTGGCTCTGGCCCCCCGGGGGCAGGACGGGTGAGGCCCAATAGGGGAAATAGAGGTAAATCCTATAAATCGCTACTTGTCCTAGAGTTTTGCTTGCATTGTGACCAAATTTGGCCATAAACATCCTTGGGGGAAGGGGAACAGAACTTGTATAAACTTTGGCTCTTACCCCCTGGGGACAGGAGGGGTGGGGCCCAATAGGGAATTTAGAGGTTAATATTAAAATTCCTTCAGAAAAGAAACAATGAACCTGTATTCAAAACATTACTTGGCATTACAAACCCTTACAAGCCCTCTGGGCCTCTTGTTTATTTACTAATCAAACTTGATGCATATGAACAAGCAGTATAATATCTGAATAATAGCACTATAAGATTGAAAATAGTTCTATTAAAACCAATCTTACCTTAATCTTGTCCCCCCCCCCCCTCCCCCCCCCTCCCCCCCCCCCCCCCCCCCCTCCTCCCCCCCCCCCCCCCCCCCCCCCCCCCCCCCCCCCCCCCCCCCCCCCCCCCCCCCCCCCCCCCCCCCCCCCCCCCCCCCCCCCCCCCCCCCCCCCCCCCCCCCCCCCCCCCCCCCCCCCCCCCCCCCCCCCCCCCCCCCCCCCCCCCCCCCCCCCCCCCCCCCCCCCCCCCCCCCCCCCCCCCCCCCCCCCCCCCCCCCCCCCCCCCCCCCCCCCCCCCCCCCCCCCCCCCCCCCCCCCCCCCCCCCCCCCCCCCCCCCCCCCCCCCCCCCCCCCCCCCCCCCCCCCCCCCCCCCCCCCCCCCCCCCCCCCCCCCCCCCCCCCCCCCCCCCCCCCCCCCCCCCCCCCCCCCCCCCCCCCCCCCCCCCCCCCCCCCCCCCCCCCCCCCCCCCCCCCCCCCCCCCCCCCCCCCCCCCCCCCCCCCCCCCCCCCCCCCCCCCCCCCCCCCCCCCCCCCCCCCCCCCCCCCCCCCCCCCCCCCCCCCCCCCCCCCCCCCCCCCCCCCCCCCCCCCCCCCCCCCCCCCCCCCCCCCCCCCCCCCCCCCCCCCCCCCCCCCCCCCCCCCCCCCCCCCCCCCCCCCCCCCCCCCCCCCCCCCCCCCCCCCCCCCCCCCCCCCCCCCCCCCCCCCCCCCCCCCCCCCCCCCCCCCCCCCCCCCCCCCCCCCCCCCCCCCCCCCCCCCCCCCCCCCCCCCCCCCCCCCCCCCCCCCCCCCCCCCCCCCCCCCCCCCCCCCCCCCCCCCCCCCCCCCCCCCCCCCCCCCCCCCCCCCCCCCCCCCCCCCCCCCCCCCCCCCCCCCCCCCCCCCCCCCCCCCCCCCCCCCCCCCCCCCCCCCCCCCCCCCCCCCCCCCCCCCCCCCCCCCCCCCCCCCCCCCCCCCCCCCCCCCCCCCCCCCCCCCCCCCCCCCCCCCCCCCCCCCCCCCCCCCCCCCCCCCCCCCCCCCCCCCCCCCCCCCCCCCCCCCCCCCCCCCCCCCCCCCCCCCCCCCCCCCCCCCCCCCCCCCCCCCCCCCCCCCCCCCCCCCCCCCCCCCCCCCCCCCCCCCCCCCCCCCCCCCCCCCCCCCCCCCCCCCCCCCCCCCCCCCCCCCCCCCCCCCCCCCCCCCCCCCCCCCCCCCCCCCCCCCCCCCCCCCCCCCCCCCCCCCCCCCCCCCCCCCCCCCCCCCCCCCCCCCCCCCCCCCCCCCCCCCCCCCCCCCCCCCCCCCCCCCCCCCCCCCCCCCCCCCCCCCCCCCCCCCCCCCCCCCCCCCCCCCCCCCCCCCCCCCCCCCCCCCCCCCCCCCCCCCCCCCCCCCCCCCCCCCCCCCCCCCCCCCCCCCCCCCCCCCCCCCCCCCCCCCCCCCCCCCCCCCCCCCCCCCCCCCCCCCCCCCCCCCCCCCCCCCCCCCCCCCCCCCCCCCCCCCCCCCCCCCCCCCCCCCCCCCCCCCCCCCCCCCCCCCCCCCCCCCCCCCCCCCCCCCCCCCCCCCCCCCCCCCCCCCCCCCCCCCCCCCCCCCCCCCCCCCCCCCCCCCCCCCCCCCCCCCCCCCCCCCCCCCCCCCCCCCCCCCCCCCCCCCCCCCCCCCCCCCCCCCCCCCCCCCCCCCCCCCCCCCCCCCCCCCCCCCCCCCCCCCCCCCCCCCCCCCCCCCCCCCCCCCCCCCCCCCCCCCCCCCCCCCCCCCCCCCCCCCCCCCCCCCCCCCCCCCCCCCCCCCCCCCCCCCCCCCCCCCCCCCCCCCCCCCCCCCCCCCCCCCCCCCCCCCCCCCCCCCCCCCCCCCCCCCCCCCCCCCCCCCCCCCCCCCCCCCCCCCCCCCCCCCCCCCCCCCCCCCCCCCCCCCCCCCCCCCCCCCCCCCCCCCCCCCCCCCCCCCCCCCCCCCCCCCCCCCCCCCCCCCCCCCCCCCCCCCCCCCCCCCCCCCCCCCCCCCCCCCCCCCCCCCCCCCCCCCCCCCCCCCCCCCCCCCCCCCCCCCCCCCCCCCCCCCCCCCCCCCCCCCCCCCCCCCCCCCCCCCCCCCCCCCCCCCCCCCCCCCCCCCCCCCCCCCCCCCCCCCCCCCCCCCCCCCCCCCCCCCCCCCCCCCCCCCCCCCCCCCCCCCCCCCCCCCCCCCCCCCCCCCCCCCCCCCCCCCCCCCCCCCCCCCCCCCCCCCCCCCCCCCCCCCCCCCCCCCCCCCCCCCCCCCCCCCCCCCCCCCCCCCCCCCCCCCCCCCCCCCCCCCCCCCCCCCCCCCCCCCCCCCCCCCCCCCCCCCCCCCCCCCCCCCCCCCCCCCCCCCCCCCCCCCCCCCCCCCCCCCCCCCCCCCCCCCCCCCCCCCCCCCCCCCCCCCCCCCCCCCCCCCCCCCCCCCCCCCCCCCCCCCCCCCCCCCCCCCCCCCCCCCCCCCCCCCCCCCCCCCCCCCCCCCCCCCCCCCCCCCCCCCCCCCCCCCCCCCCCCCCCCCCCCCCCCCCCCCCCCCCCCCCCCCCCCCCCCCCCCCCCCCCCCCCCCCCCCCCCCCCCCCCCCCCCCCCCCCCCCCCCCCCCCCCCCCCCCCCCCCCCCCCCCCCCCCCCCCCCCCCCCCCCCCCCCCCCCCCCCCCCCCCCCCCCCCCCCCCCCCCCCCCCCCCCCCCCCCCCCCCCCCCCCCCCCCCCCCCCCCCCCCCCCCCCCCCCCCCCCCCCCCCCCCCCCCCCCCCCCCCCCCCCCCCCCCCCCCCCCCCCCCCCCCCCCCCCCCCCCCCCCCCCCCCCCCCCCCCCCCCCCCCCCCCCCCCCCCCCCCCCCCCCCCCCCCCCCCCCCCCCCCCCCCCCCCCCCCCCCCCCCCCCCCCCCCCCCCCCCCCCCCCCCCCCCCCCCCCCCCCCCCCCCCCCCCCCCCCCCCCCCCCCCCCCCCCCCCCCCCCCCCCCCCCCCCCCCCCCCCCCCCCCCCCCCCCCCCCCCCCCCCCCCCCCCCCCCCCCCCCCCCCCCCCCCCCCCCCCCCCCCCCCCCCCCCCCCCCCCCCCCCCCCCCCCCCCCCCCCCCCCCCCCCCCCCCCCCCCCCCCCCCCCCCCCCCCCCCCCCCCCCCCCCCCCCCCCCCCCCCCCCCCCCCCCCCCCCCCCCCCCCCCCCCCCCCCCCCCCCCCCCCCCCCCCCCCCCCCCCCCCCCCCCCCCCCCCCCCCCCCCCCCCCCCCCCCCCCCCCCCCCCCCCCCCCCCCCCCCCCCCCCCCCCCCCCCCCCCCCCCCCCCCCCCCCCCCCCCCCCCCCCCCCCCCCCCCCCCCCCCCCCCCCCCCCCCCCCCCCCCCCCCCCCCCCCCCCCCCCCCCCCCCCCCCCCCCCCCCCCCCCCCCCCCCCCCCCCCCCCCCCCCCCCCCCCCCCCCCCCCCCCCCCCCCCCCCCCCCCCCCCCCCCCCCCCCCCACCCCCCCCCCCCCCCCCCCCCCCCCCCCCCCCCCCCCCCCCCCCCCCCCCCCCCCCCCCCCCCCCCCCCCCCCCCCCCCCCCCCCCCCCCCCCCCCCCCCCCCCCCCCCCCCCCCCCCCCCCCCCCCCCCCCCCCCCCCCCCCCCCCCCCCCCCCCCCCCCCCCCCCCCCCCCCCCCCCCCCCCCCCCCCCCCCCCCCCCCCCCCCCCCCCCCCCCCCCCCCCCCCCCCCCCCCCCCCCCCCCCCCCCCCCCCCCCCCCCCCCCCCCCCCCCCCCCCCCCCCCCCCCCCCCCCCCCCCCCCCCCCCCCCCCCCCCCCCCCCCCCCCCCCCCCCCCCCCCCCTCCCCCCCCCCCCCCCCCCCCCCCCCCCCCCCCCCCCCCCCCCCCCCCCCCCCCCCCCCCCCCCCCCCCCCTCCCCCCCCCCCCCCCCCCCCCCCCCCCCCCCCCCCCCCCCCCCCCCCCCCCCCCCCCCCCCCCCCCCCCCCCCCCCCCCCCCCCCCCCCCCCCCCCCCCCCCCCCCCCCCCCCCCCCCCCCCCCCCCCCCCCCCCCCCCCCCCCCCCCCCCCCCCCCCCCCCCCCCCCCCCCCCCCCCCCCCCCCCCCCCCCCCCCCCCCCCCCCCCCCCCCCCCCCCCCCCCCCCCCCCCCCCCCCCCCCCCCCCCCCCCCCCCCCCCCCCCCCCCCCCCCCCCCCCCCCCCCCCCCCCCCCCCCCCCCCCCCCCCCCCCCCCCCCCCCCCCCCCCCCCCCCCCCCCCCCCCCCCCCCCCCCCCCCCCCCCCCCCCCCCCCCCCCCCCCCCCCCCCCCCCCCCCCCCCCCCCCCCCCCCCCCCCCCCCCCCCCCCCCCCCCCCCCCCCCCCCCCCCCCCCCCCCCCCCCCCCCCCCCCCCCCCCCCCCCCCCCCCCCCCCCCCCCCCCCCCCCCCCCCCCCCCCCCCCCCCCCCCCCCCCCCCCCCCCCCCCCCCCCCCCCCCCCCCCCCCCCCCCCCCCCCCCCCCCCCCCCCCCCCCCCCCCCCCCCCCCCCCCCCCCCCCCCCCCCCCCCCCCCCCCCCCCCCCCCCCCCCCCCCCCCCCCCCCCCCCCCCCCCCCCCCCCCCCCCCCCCCCCCCCCCCCCCCCCCCCCCCCCCCCCCCCCCCCCCCCCCCCCCCCCCCCCCCCCCCCCCCCCCCCCCCCCCCCCCCCCCCCCCCCCCCCCCCCCCCCCCCCCCCCCCCCCCCCCCCCCCCCCCCCCCCCCCCCCCCCCCCCCCCCCCCCCCCCCCCCCCCCCCCCCCCCCCCCCCCCCCCCCCCCCCCCCCCCCCCCCCCCCCCCCCCCCCCCCCCCCCCCCCCCCCCCCCCCCCCCCCCCCCCCCCCCCCCCCCCCCCCCCCCCCCCCCCCCCCCCCCCCCCCCCCCCCCCCCCCCCCCCCCCCCCCCCCCCCCCCCCCCCCCCCCCCCCCCCCCCCCCCCCCCCCCCCCCCCCCCCCCCCCCCCCCCCCCCCCCCCCCCCCCCCCCCCCCCCCCCCCCCCCCCCCCCCCCCCCCCCCCCCCCCCCCCCCCCCCCCCCCCCCCCCCCCCCCCCCCCCCCCCCCCCCCCCCCCCCCCCCCCCCCCCCCCCCCCCCCCCCCCCCCCCCCCCCCCCCCCCCCCCCCCCCCCCCCCCCCCCCCCCCCCCCCCCCCCCCCCCCCCCCCCCCCCCCCCCCCCCCCCCCCCCCCCCCCCCCCCCCCCCCCCCCCCCCCCCCCCCCCCCCCCCCCCCCCCCCCCCCCCCCCCCCCCCCCCCCCCCCCCCCCCCCCCCCCCCCCCCCCCCCCCCCCCCCCCCCCCCCCCCCCCCCCCCCCCCCCCCCCCCCCCCCCCCCCCCCCCCCCCCCCCCCCCCCCCCCCCCCCCCCCCCCCCCCCCCCCCCCCCCCCCCCCCCCCCCCCCCCCCCCCCCCCCCCCCCCCCCCCCCCCCCCCCCCCCCCCCCCCCCCCCCCCCCCCCCCCCCCCCCCCCCCCCCCCCCCCCCCCCCCCCCCCCCCCCCCCCCCCCCCCCCCCCCCCCCCCCCCCCCCCCCCCCCCCCCCCCCCCCCCCCCCCCCCCCCCCCCCCCCCCCCCCCCCCCCCCCCCCCCCCCCCCCCCCCCCCCCCCCCCCCCCCCCCCCCCCCCCCCCCCCCCCCCCCCCCCCCCCCCCCCCCCCCCCCCCCCCCCCCCCCCCCCCCCCCCCCCCCCCCCCCCCCCCCCCCCCCCCCCCCCCCCCCCCCCCCCCCCCCCCCCCCCCCCCCCCCCCCCCCCCCCCCCCCCCCCCCCCCCCCCCCCCCCCCCCCCCCCCCCCCCCCCCCCCCCCCCCCCCCCCCCCCCCCCCCCCCCCCCCCCCCCCCCCCCCCCCCCCCCCCCCCCCCCCCCCCCCCCCCCCCCCCCCCCCCCCCCCCCCCCCCCCCCCCCCCCCCCCCCCCCCCCCCCCCCCCCCCCCCCCCCCCCCCCCCCCCCCCCCCCCCCCCCCCCCCCCCCCCCCCCCCCCCCCCCCCCCCCCCCCCCCCCCCCCCCCCCCCCCCCCCCCCCCCCCCCCCCCCCCCCCCCCCCCCCCCCCCCCCCCCCCCCCCCCCCCCCCCCCCCCCCCCCCCCCCCCCCCCCCCCCCCCCCCCCCCCCCCCCCCCCCCCCCCCCCCCCCCCCCCCCCCCCCCCCCCCCCCCCCCCCCCCCCCCCCCCCCCCCCCCCCCCCCCCCCCCCCCCCCCCCCCCCCCCCCCCCCCCCCCCCCCCCCCCCCCCCCCCCCCCCCCCCCCCCCCCCCCCCCCCCCCCCCCCCCCCCCCCCCCCCCCCCCCCCCCCCCCCCCCCCCCCCCCCCCCCCCCCCCCCCCCCCCCCCCCCCCCCCCCCCCCCCCCCCCCCCCCCCCCCCCCCCCCCCCCCCCCCCCCCCCCCCCCCCCCCCCCCCCCCCCCCCCCCCCCCCCCCCCCCCCCCCCCCCCCCCCCCCCCCCCCCCCCCCCCCCCCCCCCCCCCCCCCCCCCCCCCCCCCCCCCCCCCCCCCCCCCCCCCCCCCCCCCCCCCCCCCCCCCCCCCCCCCCCCCCCCCCCCCCCCCCCCCCCCCCCCCCCCCCCCCCCCCCCCCCCCCCCCCCCCCCCCCCCCCCCCCCCCCCCCCCCCCCCCCCCCCCCCCCCCCCCCCCCCCCCCCCCCCCCCCCCCCCCCCCCCCCCCCCCCCCCCCCCCCCCCCCCCCCCCCCCCCCCCCCCCCCCCCCCCCCCCCCCCCCCCCCCCCCCCCCCCCCCCCCCCCCCCCCCCCCCCCCCCCCCCCCCCCCCCCCCCCCCCCCCCCCCCCCCCCCCCCCCCCCCCCCCCCCCCCCCCCCCCCCCCCCCCCCCCCCCCCCCCCCCCCCCCCCCCCCCCCCCCCCCCCCCCCCCCCCCCCCCCCCCCCCCCCCCCCCCCCCCCCCCCCCCCCCCCCCCCCCCCCCCCCCCCCCCCCCCCCCCCCCCCCCCCCCCCCCCCCCCCCCCCCCCCCCCCCCCCCCCCCCCCCCCCCCCCCCCCCCCCCCCCCCCCCCCCCCCCCCCCCCCCCCCCCCCCCCCCCCCCCCCCCCCCCCCCCCCCCCCCCCCCCCCCCCCCCCCCCCCCCCCCCCCCCCCCCCCCCCCCCCCCCCCCCCCCCCCCCCCCCCCCCCCCCCCCCCCCCCCCCCCCCCCCCCCCCCCCCCCCCCCCCCCCCCCCCCCCCCCCCCCCCCCCCCCCCCCCCCCCCCCCCCCCCCCCCCCCCCCCCCCCCCCCCCCCCCCCCCCCCCCCCCCCCCCCCCCCCCCCCCCCCCCCCCCCCCCCCCCCCCCCCCCCCCCCCCCCCCCCCCCCCCCCCCCCCCCCCCCCCCCCCCCCCCCCCCCCCCCCCCCCCCCCCCCCCCCCCCCCCCCCCCCCCCCCCCCCCCCCCCCCCCCCCCCCCCCCCCCCCCCCCCCCCCCCCCCCCCCCCCCCCCCCCCCCCCCCCCCCCCCCCCCCCCCCCCCCCCCCCCCCCCCCCCCCCCCCCCCCCCCCCCCCCCCCCCCCCCCCCCCCCCCCCCCCCCCCCCCCCCCCCCCCCCCCCCCCCCCCCCCCCCCCCCCCCCCCCCCCCCCCCCCCCCCCCCCCCCCCCCCCCCCCCCCCCCCCCCCCCCCCCCCCCCCCCCCCCCCCCCCCCCCCCCCCCCCCCCCCCCCCCCCCCCCCCCCCCCCCCCCCCCCCCCCCCCCCCCCCCCCCCCCCCCCCCCCCCCCCCCCCCCCCCCCCCCCCCCCCCCCCCCCCCCCCCCCCCCCCCCCCCCCCCCCCCCCCCCCCCCCCCCCCCCCCCCCCCCCCCCCCCCCCCCCCCCCCCCCCCCCCCCCCCCCCCCCCCCCCCCCCCCCCCCCCCCCCCCCCCCCCCCCCCCCCCCCCCCCCCCCCCCCCCCCCCCCCCCCCCCCCCCCCCCCCCCCCCCCCCCCCCCCCCCCCCCCCCCCCCCCCCCCCCCCCCCCCCCCCCCCCCCCCCCCCCCCCCCCCCCCCCCCCCCCCCCCCCCCCCCCCCCCCCCCCCCCCCCCCCCCCCCCCCCCCCCCCCCCCCCCCCCCCCCCCCCCCCCCCCCCCCCCCCCCCCCCCCCCCCCCCCCCCCCCCCCCCCCCCCCCCCCCCCCCCCCCCCCCCCCCCCCCCCCCCCCCCCCCCCCCCCCCCCCCCCCCCCCCCCCCCCCCCCCCCCCCCCCCCCCCCCCCCCCCCCCCCCCCCCCCCCCCCCCCCCCCCCCCCCCCCCCCCCCCCCCCCCCCCCCCCCCCCCCCCCC